>NW_025351400.1:0-3243 GCF_016433145.1 Gracilinanus agilis
TATATATATATATATATATATGGTAAAGAGTCATTGAAGCAAAGTATAATAGCAGGCAACATGCTCTAGAAAATTGAGAGAAAACACTTTGTGGGAAGGGGAGGGAAAGAGAAGGAGAAGGGAGGATAACCTTGAGCTGAATATTAAAGGAAGAGGACTCCAAGAGGCAGAAGTGAAGATAGAGTAACATATTTCAGACACTGAAGACAATTAGACTCCAGGAACAAAATGTTTTATCCACTTGCAAGCTAATCATATAGTTGCCTTTTGGCTGATGTGCATTGTCTCCTTTAACCTTATCAGGATTTCTGGGCTTCAGTTTTCACCTCATTTAACCTTTCATTTAGCCTCAATTGCCATATCTGTAAAATGGGGATAATAATAATGATAATTTACCTGCCTAAAGGGAAGAGGTTGGCCCAGTGGTTCTTTTGATATATGAAAACCTATGATTCTGTGATTCATTCAGTGCACCTGTCATTACTGGACACAGATCCTTATTTTTCTGTCTCTGGGTCTTAAACACCTTCCCACATCATGTTTGTTTATTAAAGTTTTATCCTTCCTTTAGTACCCTGCCCAAATCGCACCTCCTCTACAAAGACTTCTCCAATAGCCTCAGCTCTTCAGAGACCCTTCCCCCCAGGACGCTCATTTGGCACATAGAATGTACTGCCTAATGCTGTTATTTTTTAACTTTTCTATGTGTAGTCTGGGCATGGCACAGTGTAGCCTGAGAGTGTGCCATCTGATATGGCAACTGTACTCTTTTCTCCCTATGGGCTGCCTCTCTCACCTCAGCTACCCTCATACCAGCAGATCTGTGGCTTTTTCCCCAGAGATAAGGCCAGCCATGGCCTCTAATGTACTTACTCAAACTCTTTTTCAAGGTGCAAGTAATAACCTTGGTATGGATAAGTTATATCCTCCTACTCACTGCTATAATTCCTGAGCCTCTACCAATGTGCTTGCCATTTGTAGAAAATCAGTCACTATGACACAATTAACTCTTAAACATATACCATTTACTAAAGAGTCAAACAAAAGCAAGAGAAAATTCACTCTTTAGAAAGCAAAAGCAAGAAAAATAATAACCTTTAATCCTTATAAATCAAAGCAGAATAATCACAACATTTACTCAATAGAAAACAAGAGCTAGAATAATTAACCCACCTATAAATGATGGGATTCCTCTTCTACCAATGCATACAGTGCACATGGAAGAGAGGCAGATGAGTAGGGAAACCCATGAGCCCTGGGAAACTTATGACTCTAGACAGAAGAACTTGATACCATAGGTCATATGAGAAATAAACTTCAGCTGATTCCTCTTTTAACTTTTCAAATAGAAGGGGATTCTATTTTGTCTAGTCATCTTTCAGCAAATCAAAGACTAAAAACACATTTTTCTCCCTCTCTCTCAAACCAAAAAGGCCAGTAAAGACCGAGAGAGATTTCCCCTTTCACAAGCTATAGCTAGCTCTACAGAGCAATAAGCCCAGACAACTCTTCACATCAGAAATCAGATCTCTTCCCACAAACCACAAACACAGCAAAGCAGCACCTTTTCCAATCAACATGGCTCCCAGTAAAACAGCTGTAAAGTCTTCCTGTCAACTTCTATGTCGTCTATAAGCCTCTTTTCTCATTGCCTCCTGTGCCTTTTGTTCCCAACTTCTCTGTTCAACCTCCTCTTCCCATTCTGCCCTTCTGACTATATTTCTAATGCCTAAAGTGAAGGCCTCCTTATAACATCATCTATCTCTTAACTTATTATGTAAAATCACTAACAAATCAATAAACATTTTTATATAGCTAATATTGCCAGGCCCAGTTCTAAACACTGAAAGGAAAGAATAGTCCTTGTTCTTGAGGAGCTTATAAGCTAACAGGGGAGACAAATGCAAACAACTACTGATATATATACTAAATATATACCAGATAAATTAACAATAATCTCTGGGATAAGATATTAGAATTAAAAGGAATCAGAAAAGGCAAATCTTGCAGAAGGTGAGATTTTAACCAAGTCTTGAAGGAAGCCAAGAAACCAATGTGTAGAGGTAAGGCATTCTGGACACTGAGGACAGCCAGTGAGAATGTATGGGATCAGGAGATAGAGTGGTTTATCCAAGGAACAACAAAGAGACCATATTACTGGATTATAGAATATATGGAGGATAGTAAGGTACAGGTAAAATGGAAAGGTAGGAAGGGGCTGGATTATGAACGGCTATGAAAATCAAAGGAGCAGTCTTATATTTGATCCAGAGGAAAAAGGAAGCCGTTGAAGTTGACTGAAAAGAGGGGTGACTTGATCAAACCTGTACTTTCCCAAGATCGATTTGACTACTGAGTGGAAATGAATTGGAATGGAGAGAGATTTAAGCCAGGGAAACCAAAAAAGCCACCTTTCTGTAATGAATGGCGTCAGAAGTCTTTATATAATCACTTCATGATCTCCAACAAGCTATCTGATTCATAAATTCTTAGTTATAACCTTTAATTATCTAATTATCTACCTGAATTCTGTCTGATTCTTAGCATAGATGTACTTGCACAGCCTCTCCATCAGCACAGCTGAATCCTCCCCATCATTTTCAGCCTGATCTTGCTCTTATTTTGAGGACCCTTTATGGGGAGTAAGCTGCTGCTGATGGGCCTTATAGCCAAACTTGTAGTAAGTATGGAGCACATGAGAAAGATAGATCCAGCAGATCTCCTCAGTGATTTGTTTCTCCTGCAGGTAATGCTGAAACCGCTCAATGATAGCACAGTCTCATCCTTGAGATGCTCCACATATTCTTGGGAATGAGGGTCTGTGTTCTGCACAATCTTGGTAAACTATTCATCCATCCTTTCCACTAGAGTTAGAATACAACCACAAATGAAGTGGCTACTCAAAGTTGGAGAGGTTTGGGGGCAGCTGGGTAGCTCAGTGGATTGAGAGCCAGGCCTAGAGACGGGAGGTCCTAGGTTCAAATCTGGCCTCAGACACTTCCCAGCTGTGTGACCCTGGGCAAGTCACTTGACCCCCATTGCCTACCCTTACCACTCTTCCACCTATAAGTCAATACACAGAAGTTAAGGGTTTAAAATTTAAAAAAAAAAATTAAAAAAAAAAAAAAGGGGGCAGCTGGGTAGATTGAGAGCCAGGCCTAGAGACGGGAGGTCCTAGGTTCAAATCTGGCCTCAGATACTTCTCAGCTGTGTGACCCTGGGCAAGTCACTTGACCCCCATTG
>NW_025351401.1:0-1814 GCF_016433145.1 Gracilinanus agilis
GAGAGAGAGAGAGAGGGAGGGGGGGAGAGGAGAGAGAGAATCCAAATCACAAAATGTCAGAAAATAATTAGCAAGAATAGTTTCTATGTGTTAGGGAAAAAAATAAAAGAAAGACAAGAAATTTAAAAAATAAAATTAGTTATTCTGAGACGGGATCTATAGGATTTACTAGATTGCTAACAGGATTGAGGACAAAAAAATGTTAAGAACTTGATTTGGAGGAATCTTCAGAACATCCAGTCCAACTCCTTCATCAATTTTAAACTTTTTCCTTCCATTTTAGAATCACTTCCGTGTATTGGTTCCAAGACAGACAAGTGGTAAGGGCTAGTCAATGGAGGTAAAGTGACTTGCCCAGGATCATACAGCTGAGAAGTGTCCATGGCCAGTTTTGAAGTCAAGATTTCCCACCTCCAGGACTGACTCTCTATCCACTGAGCCACCCCACTGCGCCACCCCAACTTCTTCATTTTAGAGATGAAGAAACTGAGGCACAGGGAGGAGAAATTATTTGCCCCAAGAAGTGCAAAGAATGAATAGTAGAGCTAGGAGTCAAGTCCAGTTCCTCTGATTCTAAACTCAGCATGGTCCATGACCAGAAAGATAGGAAATCTCAGAGCCTAGATTTGACCCCCGAGTTCCAAATCCATTGGTGGCCTGGCTGACTCCTTAGGAATTGTCCCTGCTCCCCATTCCAGCTCCTCCGCCTGCTTTCATCCCTTCCTCTGCCTGCTCAGTAAACTCTCTCCAGCTGGGAGAAGAGAGGTTTCAAGCTTCTTCTCCCTTCCTGTTTAAGATGCAAATTGGCCCACTCCGAGATTTCCTGTCATCTCCATTTCCATGATGCCTGCTCCTCTCCCTTTCTTTCCCCCTCTGCAGCCTGGCTGCCTAGGCAGATGTGCTCGGGGCCCCAGAGAGGTAGCTGTGCGGGGTCCAGGGCCGCCCAGGGCAGCTGGTCATGCTTGGCTGGGGCCCCCAGGTTGCTAGGCTTACATTTGCATTTTCTGCTCTCCTTGTTTTATCCTCCCTGCCCTCTTCCCTCACTCTTCCCCTGGGGAGACAGAGAGAAACCAAGCTGACCTTTTTAATCTGAAGCTAATTTTCTTCATTATACATTTAGTTGTGGATCTGTTTGGCTTCTTTATCAGCCCATGTGGCATTCAGAGAGAATGTAAGGGGCTTTAGGGGCCATCACATCCAGGACTTCTAGATGGCAGGCTGGGAAGCCCAGTGGTCCCCTTCTTACAATCATATTTTAAAATGAACAAAATCAAAACACATAGGATTACAAAGGAAACTATTTATATTGAAATAAAGCCATCAACATTAAAAAAAACTCTAAAAGGCAAGTTTGAGGGCAGCTAGTTGGCTTAGTGGATAGCCTAAACACAAGAGGTCTTGGATTTAAATCTGACCTCAGACACTGCCTAAATGTGTGACCCTGGGCAAGTCACTTAACCCCCATTGCTTAGCCCTTATGGCTCTTCTGCCTTGGAATCAATACATAGTATTGGTTCTAAGATAGAAAGTAAGGGTTAAAAAATAAAGAAAAAGCAAGTTTGCAAGCCCCACAGTAAGAAACTCTACTCTAAGCCAACCCCTTTAGATGGGGAAACTTGGCAAGAGAGGTTGAAGGACTTGACCAAAGATACATGTGTGATGGAGGTAGGATTCGAACTTAGATGTTTTGATTCTGGTCACGGTCTCCTTCTGTGCCCCAAAATTTGTTGTTCTTGAATAGTAAGAGCCCATGTTTTGAGAGTTTGTGCCCTTTTAGAAAGTTCACATTTATAATATATTATATAATATAATCT
>NW_025351402.1:0-2159 GCF_016433145.1 Gracilinanus agilis
CTAAGGGGGTACACTGAGAGAAGTACCCATATCTATATTATATAATAGGGCCTTATCTTTGATTGGTTAGGGTACTCTTTATAGGGATGCATGAAAGACTTTCTTCATCTGGAATTTATCAAGTACCCCAATGTCACAAGAATGCCTAGAGGAAATAAGAAATAAGTTTTTAAAAGGGTTTTCTATTATGTTTCCTTTTATGTCAGATCATTTTCTATTAAATAATTTTGATTATTTGAATAGTTCAGTATTGATATCAATCTATTTACCATATATGCTATTAAGTACAAAGGCAATAATGAGTAAATAACATGTAATATGTCTAGAATAAGAGTATTTAGCAATGAAGTTAGAGACACAGAGAGGATTCCTTACCTTAGAAAAAAGGTATTGAGAATATTTTATAAGATTCCATTAAGATGTAGGAAAATTTGAAATATTAATGAAGAATCATGAAGAGAAAAATATATCTTGATCTATTTTCTGTAAAATACTAGAGTATTCTAGTCTCTTTCAAAATCTCTGGAGGAATGGGGGTATCAGCAAGTGATTAGAGTTGGATTACCAAAACTCTAAAAGAGGATGAGGATTATTATACATTAGAATTAAAATGTGGGTAGAATATCTAGGGATAAATATTATACTTGTCTTGAGAGAATAATCCATTTAAAATACTAAAAACAGTTACAGATGTTAAAGGGCTTCCCTACACCATAGAGTATAATATATCACATAGCAACAGAACCATAGATACAAGTAAAAAGCTTCTCAGGGAAGGGGACCATATCTTTCCTTGGAGGGGAAACATGGATTAAAAACAGAACTTAAATTTTCAACAGTGGCATATACCTGAAATAGAGAGGGGGGAGGCAGATTGTTAGAAAATCTTCAAGATCCAGCATTTGGAATCATGCAAATATAAATTCAGTCCCTGAAATTACCTGGTAAGAATGCTTTGCAGAGACTTAGAGGGGCAATTTGGTGTTAGTTAGACAGCTGGGTATGTATATGCCAATTTCATTCGATATTCTATCTAGCAAAAAGATGAAAGATTAATTGAGTAGGTAACTCATGCAGATAGCCAACTTCCAAGATATAAAACCTAAAGATAAAGGTACAATGAGATTGGAGCAAGTGTGCCAAAGCATAGTAAATCTCTAAGAGCTAAAGCTATATCTAGTGTTGATCCTTGATTCTAAATGAAAGCTTACAAATTCTGTTGTATTTTTTAAAATACTAAATATTAATACTAAAAATGTTGACAGTAATTCTTACATAGTTTCCCAACAAATAAAAACACAATTTAACTTTTGTAGAAAGTTGATTCAATCTAACTTTCAACTCATGTCTGCTATCAAAATTAAGAAGGAGTTGCCTGAACATAGTTCATTTAAGAGGATAAAGGCAGAGAGAAAGGCAGCACTTCTTGAAGTAGCAAGAATCTAGACAAAAGAAGTGGATGCTCATCAATTGAGGAATGGCTGAAGGGACTGGGATATATGACTATAATCAAATGTGCCCCCCAAAAAGTGACAAATATGCTTAATTCTTAGGTGGCTTTTTAGGAAGGAGAGGGCAAGGGGGGAGTATATTTGGAAATGAAGGTGATATAAAAATAGAAAAAAAGTATGTATATAAATTTGTAATATTATGAATACAAGAGTTCAATGACACTTGGGAAGATTTGTAGAAAGTGACACAGAGTGAAATGAGCAGAAACAGAAGGACTATTTACATGATGATCACAGTACTTTGTAAGAAAATAACACTGTGAGACTTCAGAACTTGAATCACACTGTGACTGATCTTTGACTTCACAGGATTAACGGTCACAGAGGCTTTTCTTTCAGCAGAGAGATGATGGGCTATAGATGTGGAATGATGCATATATTTTCAGATATAGTCAATATATCTGTTTTGTTTGATTCGGTTTTTTTCTTTGTTTATGAGGATAGATTCTAATGTTTGGGCAGTTGGGTCAAACAGACTTCACTGGGAAAGAATTACAAAGGAAGGATGAAAAGAAAGAAGAAAAGGGGGCAGCTGGGTGGTTCAGTGGATTGAGGCTCAGTGAACTGAGAGCGAGGCCCAGAGACAGGAGGTCCTGGGTTCAAATCTGGCCTCAGATACTTCCTAGCTGTGTGACCCTGGAAAGTCAC
>NW_025351403.1:0-2902 GCF_016433145.1 Gracilinanus agilis
GACAAGCATCAAACATCAACATGACAGAAGTGACTTGAGAGAGGTATTGAAGATCTGACAAAAGGCACTGGAAGATTAAATCAATATCTAGCCGGCATGTTGTAGAAAAAAATTGAATACTGTATCACACAATTAAAGGGAACAGAAAAGAAACACACAGAACTAAGTCTGGTGATTTAAAATATACCAGGACTTTTAGATTCCCTGAATCAGCAATTGAAAGCAGAAGTTAAAAGGTTAAGGTGACAGAAGGTATCAAAGCAAGGAAAAGAACAAACTAAACAGTTTAGCAAAATTTTAATACAGATTCTTGAGAAGAAATCAAGGGAAAGACAGAACTCCAAGGTGAGGATGTAGAAAATTTATAGATATAGAGACAGTTCTCAATTTACATAACTTCATGTTATGCAAATTTTCCCTTAGGTACAGAATTCCATAGCACTAATTGAGGATAATATTGCTTGCTGTTGTCAGATATGCAAAGAAAAAAAGAGAGCCATTACCTAAACATCTCTCAGTAACTTCATAAAAAAGGTACAAAGTCAACCCAAGTGATAAAAGCTGCTCGATGCAGTGGGTGGGGAGACTACACACCTATGCTAACTCAAATGTAAAATACTATGCATACTTTATCATTAACTCTACCTGTCATTTAATAATTCTTTTTATTATTATGGTCCAGTAGCTAATATGTCTGCATTTTAGTACATTTTCTGATTTGTGTAAAGGTATTATTTTGCACATATTTTGTTATATAGGCTAAGTGAAGTGGGCGGGTAGGGGCAAATGCCTATTATGTAAAAATTGCTTTATGGAGTATTCTGCCCAATTCAATTAATAAAGTGAAAACTGTATGAGTAAATCAAGTCCCCAAACCCATTGATATGGGACTCTTTCCTCACTGATGGAGATCAGTGTTTATACCTGTGTGAGAGGTAGAATGGAAATGAAGAGCAAGAAAAAGGGGAGTTAGTTCAGGTCTCTTGAATCTTTTGAGTCTCTTCAGTCTTCTGTGGATCTTTCTAATTCTTTTGGGCTCTATAGCAGCTCTTCAGGCTCTTCTGGCTTCCAGCTTTGAGAAAGAAGATGGACAATGCTAATCCCACTTCAGGATGCTGACGGGAAAATAAGATTCTGGGAAGAGGCCAGTATGAGAGGAGCTAGCAATCTACATCATGTCTCTCTCTATGTAGCTTGCTACACTAGAGACTTGAGGTAATTTCCTCTTAGGAGTGGTCTGGGACTCTCTCTCTTGGTTTAGTTAAATTATCTTGTTCCTAATGGTTGAGCTCTTATACTTTGTATTGACTGGTATATAATCTTCTATGTATTTTTTCTTTACTTTCTGTTTTGCTATTGATTTGGATAAAGGGTTTCTTTGCTACTTACTACATATGTTCCTTGTGGAACTGGTATTTTGTGGGAAAGGGGTCAAGCCTTGAATATATAGCTTGAGGTCTTCCTTTCCCTATTAATGAGCAGTGGTCAGGAGTTTAACTTGAACTTGAAAACTACCTCTTGCAGACTAACAGTATTTATGGGAGCAAACAGATATAATTCTAGTCTTGGTACTCCTTCTTTGTTATGAGAACAGAGTGGCCAAGCTTCTGGTCCCAAACTCCGGCTTCCCCTGCTTGGAGTAATTAAAGTATCCCTTAGAAAAGGATTGGGAAAGAAGAGGCTAGAGATGTCTATTCTGCCTCATTCAAGCTACAAAATGTCTCTACTGTGCTACATGATGGGCAGGGGACAGCCACATTACACATGGTTTCAAGAAGTCTGAGAATATATGGTAAATATTTCTAAAACCTAGAGTAAGAATTGTGTAATAAGAAGATAATGCCTCACTAAGCAATAGTAAAGGCTGTTAAGAGGTAGATTTAATTCTAGAGGAAGCCTAGGAAATGACCAAGATCCAAGAGTAGAATCAACAGACCCTTCTTGGGCAGCGTCTGCATGAATTCAGTCAACACTATCTGTACATAGAAACATTGAACAAAGGGTTGAGTTATACAGTTGTCTTTTTTTTTTTTTTTTGTGAAAAGGGAGGGATTTATAATAGCAACTCAGAACAAGGTCATCACAACAAGAAAACATAGAAAGTTGTCCTAAAGGAGTGCTCAATGTAATTTATACAAAGTAAGGATAGACAGAGTACAACACCCTGCATTAGGCTGTAAACATTTATCACCTATTAAATTCCTAGCAAGACAGGAGATGATGTCTCAAATTACATATCAGATGCTGACTGGGTTTCATGAACTACCAGATGACAAATCTTTATAACTACAAACATGGACCTCCAAATATCCTAGAGAAATAAATAAATAAACTGTACAAGTGCTAGACCATTGTCATAGACTGGATGGTTCCCTGCAGTAGCCTCTACATAAAACAGTTCTAAGAAAACTCTGTAAGAACAGTATTTTAAAATAGATGTCACCATGCTAAGTATTTATAATCTCTAAGCAATATTGATAGTAAAGCTTTGAAAATATAGAGACCTAGCAGAAGAGATAAAAATTATAAGGGAAAGGGGGCAGCTGGGTGGCTCAGTGGATTGAGAGCCACACCAAGAGAAAGGAGGTTCTGGATTTAAAACTGGCCATAGACACTTCCTGGCTGTGGGACCCTGGGCAAGTCATTTAACCCTCATTGCCTAGCTCTTACCCCTCTTCTGCCTTGGAACTAATGCACAGTATTGATTCTAAGATGGAAGATAAGAGTTTAAAAAAATTGTTTTGGAACAACATGCGGTATATATTATCCTTACTGTCCTATCTGCTATGATTTGTCTCAAAGATGCTTTCAGGGATCTTAAAGAGTATGAGCTTACTTCCTAATATGTTTTTTCAACTATGAAAATCAGTAATCTTATATATCTGACCATTGGTTATGGGAT
>NW_025351404.1:0-5735 GCF_016433145.1 Gracilinanus agilis
CTCTCTCTTTTCTCTCTCTCCTGCCTGTTCCTCCCCCACCTCTGTTTCTACCCCCAACCCCTCCTCCCCATGATGGCCCTAAGTCTTCCAGGGAGCATATTCTAAGGCTTGCTTTCCTCTTTTCTCTGTATTTATGAATGTCGAAAAGTGTTTTGGAAAGGCCTCCCATGCCGTGAAAGGATCCTGGTTTCTTTGGGTCTTTTGTGTTATTGTTGTTGATGTTTTGGGCCTCATTTTCAATGTGTGAACAAAGGGGGTTCTTTGGTGTTTTGGCAGTAACCCTGAAATGGCTGACTTGGTTCCTTGACATCATAGGCCCACTTCTACTGAACAGCAGGGACTACTTAGCTTCCCACAATTCCTGATACCACACATAGTAGGTACTTAATAAAGATATTGATTGATCGATGACAGAGGCTGAAGGTTTATCCATAGATTACCCCAATGCCTGTTGACTAAATGATCCAGTGAATGGTTTGAATGTGGAAGCTGGCAAAAGACCATGTTTCCTAATGGGTGGTGAATTTTTGGCCCAGGGGCAGAGGAAAGGAAGAGGAATTGGGTCTGTGGGACACTCCAGAAGAGAAGACTTCCAGCAATTAGAGTCAGATGCTTTCAGTTAGTGGTTAATGCCCACCCATCAATTCCCTGTTCTTTTTCTCCACCCCATGACACGAGATCAAGTTTTCTTTTCTTCTTTGTTATTCTGAACCTGACAAAACACCAACAAACTGTAACATTTCCATCTGCCAAGAACAGAAAAAGAGGATTCTATATGAAGCCACCAATCTCTATTCCATATAGCTTTTCTTAAAAATAGCTTGAGTTCCAAAGCTGGCTGGCTTGTTAGTGTGGAGATGCATTTTCCATCTTCTCCCCCAAGACTGCCTCCTCCCCAGTTGGTCTATCCATGTTCCATCTTCTTAGTCACTCAGGTTCTGGTTCAGATTGACTCAAGTCATCTTGAACACATCTTTCTCTTTCCATAGCTTCATAACCAATATCCTATAGCAACCTTCCCAGTTCAGATCCTCATCTCTTTTTACTTCCTTAGGCTAATGGCCTCCTTATTAGCCTCCCTGCCTATAGCCTCTCCTCTCCTGATCCATCTTCCATATGTCATCTCTAAATAACTCCCCTCATGCATCACTCTGACTCAGTTCCTCTTTTCAGAACCTTCAGTGATTACCTGTTGCCTGCTACATCAAGTTTAAAATGTCCATTCTGGCTTCTCAGGCTCTCCATGATGCATCTTTAATCTCCCTTTTCAATCTTCTCTTATACACTGTCCTCCATTTAGTCTATGCCTGGACCATCTTCCATCTCTCCCTTTTGATTCACCCTCTTCCTTCCCATTCCCATACATTTATTTGCTCACATTTCCCATTCCTTGTCCCTAGTACAGATGTCTCCTGGTCCCCACCATTGGTTTTCAACTTGAGCAAAGTCTAAGTCTTATCTTCAGCCCCTAACACATTGCCTGATACATCTTGATGCCCAATCCATGTTGGTCAAATTGAATCCTGAAGAATTTACTCTTTGCTTTTTCCAAGGGAGCATTTTATAGATTATTCTTTTGGAATCCTTTCTCTGGATCCAAAGAGCTTAAGCCCCAAATGGAACACTTGAAGGGAAAGGAAATGCTGATGGATGTTTGTCACCATTTTCCTTGAAAAATCATCACTCTCTTGTTTTTTATCCCCCCCCATAAGAAATATCCAGATACCTACGGCTTCCTTCTAATCAGCAGAGACCTATTGCTGAAGAAAGGGAGATATTGGAGTAGACCGACATCCGGAACTACTTTGTTATTAGCTCTAGTCCTGATATTTATCAAATGTCATTAAAAAATCTCCAAAATAAAGGTGAAGGATGTGAGCAAAACTGCCCTTAAAACAGCCATGAATGTCTTTGTCATGTGGACTGCTAGGGGGCTGGAAAATGTCTCCGCTCTCTGATGCCTGAAATTCAGTTACATTCAGGAAGCATTTATTAAGTACCTACTGTTTTGCAAGGCCTATGGAGCCTACAGAATCTGAGGTGCCTGGGAGAATGGGGACTGGTACTGGCAGTAGATGAAATCCACCTTGTGGCAGAAAGAATGCAGGATCTGATACCCCAAGGACCAGCTGGAGAGCTTCTAAAGTACCTCCTCTGCCCATCTAGACCAGTGATTCCCAAAGTGGGCGCCACCGCCCCCTGGTGGGTGCTGCAGCAATCCAGGGAAGCGGTGATGGCCACAGGTGCATTGATCTTTCCTATTAATTGCTATTAAAATTTTTAAAAAAATTAATTTCCAGGGAGCTAAGTAATATTTTTTTCTGGAAAGAGGGCGGGAGGCCAAAAAAGTTTGGGAGCCACTGATCTAGAAACAGAAAGAAGTTCCCCAAAGCAAGCAAGCAAGCAAGCAGGAAAACAGGAAAGCCTAAAAAATCAAAGAAAATATTTAAACATGGAAAAAACGAATATGTTTTTGCCAAAGGGTTAAGCAGAGTCATTCTGTTGAGATTTTAACAAAATGGCTAGACAGAAACTGTTATAATTCTATTATAAACACCTGTATTATGGGGCGCCCCAATGGAACAGTGCCCCTAGATAGCATCCCACAGCTCAGGAGCTAGAATGTTGACCTTGGAGCGAAGAAGATCTGGTTTGGAATATTTTGAGTGCCTTTGAACTCATAAGTGACCAAGTACGTGCCTCAGTTGCCTCATCTGCAAAAGGGGGTTAATCATGCCTGTGGAACTTCTCCCACTTCATGGTTGTGAGGATGAAATGATATGAGGCATATTAAGCGCTTTGCATAGCTTAACATGTAATACAAAAGACAGCTGTGCTTACATTATCAGGGCTGTGATTTTGGATTCAGTATTCTTTATGGAAGGATATTTTTTTTTCCCTTCAAGAAAGATCTTTGATCTTCCTGAAACAAAGCCATGTAGCTGCCAATCAGAGCTCATTAGGTTATATAATCAAGATAGACGAACTCCAGTGGATAATGAGCATCGTAGCACATGCGTGCTCTGTGGGGTCCTCATCCCGGTGACCTTGCCCGTATGAGTCAGGTCCTGAGTGTGGTTAGCGTGTCTCCTCAAGGACTCTAGGACTAGCCCTGCAAGATTGGGGGTGTCCTTCTAATTCTACTCCTGAGCTGTTCTGCTTTCTACCACTTGATGTCATTTAGTCAGCTGGGCAGTTTGCTTTTAGGAAAGAGGCATTTGTTACGATGTCGGAGAAAGAACAGCTGGTGCAAGTGTCCAAGAGGCTAATGTGCCATCTCACAACGACACAGTGGAGGCAAGGCAGTGTGGGCTCAGGCTTAGAGAGGGAATTAGAGGAATTAGAGGAGAAGTGGCAAAAGGGGACTTACAGCTTCTGCTGGAACCCCCCAGGGAGTACCTCCCTTTGGGTAAGATGTCGTTTTTCAGTTGTGCCCACCTTCAAAGTGGATCCACTTGTTATTGGTTTCTAACACAGACACTGGCACCAGCTGTTCCATGGAGGGTGCTATGATGCCGGGGGCACGAAAAGTCCATCATCCTCCAGACACTTCAGATCTTAGACATTCTCCTTTGATCAATGGGAAAGGGGAGGAGGAGGAGGAGAAAGAACCCTAACTGGAGGCTGAACAGTTCCCATCCCACCCTCCAAAGGAGCAAGGAAGGAAGGATTTAATTGGTGCCCACCACGTGCCAGGCCCTGTGCTAATCATTTTACAAATATTCTCTTTAATCTTCACCACAATCCTGGGTGGTGGTTTCTATTATTATCCTCATTTTACAGTTGAAGAAACTGAGGTAGACAGTGATTAAGTGATTAATCTAGGGCTACACAGCTAATAAGTGACTGATGCACCGCTAAGTACTCTATCCACTTGCTGCCTAGTTGCCAAGTTCCCCAAGTGATTTGGGTGTTAGCTTAAAGTTTTTGTTTTTTTTTGTTTGTTTGTTTTAACCCTTGTACTTCGGTGTATTGTCTCATAGGTGGAAGATTGGTAAGGGTGGGCAATGGGGGTCAAGTGACTTGCCCAGGGTCACACAGCTGAGAAGTGGCTGAGGCCGGGTTTGAACCCAGGACCTCCTGTCTCTAGGCCTGACTCTCACTCCACTGAGCTACCCAGCTGCCCCTTAAAGTTTTTTTTATAGGCTGGAGAGCCCCATAGCCAATCTAATCAGCCTTTCTATGGCACCTGGGGAGACATCCAGGCCTTGTGAACAATTGAGATATGTTTTCACCAGGTCACATGCCCAGCCTAGGTCTTTGCCTTTAAAAGCAAGATGAAATCCCCAGACAGAGAACTGAGGAAATCACTCAACCGCTATAGGCTTTATTCTCCTTCTCTCTAAAATGAAGGGGCCGGACCAGCTAGTTCTAAATCTCTGCTCCTATGAAGTGGACAGAATTTAGGAGGCTGGACCCAGAGGGGCATTTCTAATGAAGGAGCCAGCATTTGGACCCTTGGGAGAACCCCGTGCTCTGGGTTACAAGTCTGTGGTCTCTGGGATGTCCGAGGATGTGGCCATGGCAGAGAATTCCTTGTCTGAGCTGGAGCTTTTCAGAATCTGTCACCACAGCACTAGAGACACAGAGATGAGGGGACAGATGAGTTCGGGGATCAAGAATGAGTTGGAGTTAAAGAGCAGTGATGGGGCAAAACCATGACGCTGAGGGACAAATGGTACTGTGAGGCCCATGGGCTGGGTCAGTCTAGGTAACTGGTTCTGAGAGTCTTTGCTTTCTGAGGAGTGGGAGGGCAGGCACAGGGTAGGACTCTGAGTGTGGAGAGTTGGGATCGGACGTTGGCCTGGCAGGAGGGGTCCTTCATTCTGTAGCAGACACAGTCCTTTTTCTTGTTAGAGGTCTTACCCCAAAGGTGCCATTGGAATTCTGGAGGACTTTCAAGGCCTCTGGGGAGGAGAGACGAACCACTAAAATTAGAAGAGCAGTTCTATTGCAGGGTCATGGACTCCGGGAGGAATCTGGGTGCTCTTTTGTTTCTAGAGTACAGTCTGTTAGTGCTGGAGTGGGAGCTGAGGGTCTTCCCTTTGGAGCAAAGACTGAGTTTAGAGCTACCATCTGATTGTCTCTTGGGAGAATCTGGAATGGGGGCACAACAAGAAGTCCCCTCCAGATGTTCTCCTGGGGAAAATTTGGGTGAAAAAATACCCCCAAAAGACAACAATTCAAAGGGAGAGATTTGTGTATAAGCTCACAAGATTGAAACCGGGAGCTTTCCAGAGGGACTTAGTAGAATGCTACAATATTCTCCAGCAGTGTGCAGTCTGCCCTTTAGTCCTGTTTGTGACTGTACTCAATAACCCTGGCTTCTTTGCATCTGCCCCTCCATTAAGACAGGCCTTAAATATAGAAGGTTAATGGTTTGTTGGCCATAGGCCGTCTTCTGCTAAAGGCTGTGGCTAAACATTTCTGAATTGGGTAATGTTGTGCATGCTGAAAGGAACAGATGGTGGCCCCAGGCTCATTTTAAGTTCCCAGCAGGTTAAATATTCCCCAGTTATTCCTCTGAGGCAAAATTGGCCTTAATTTTCAAATACTGTAGGTAGCCTCTTCAGATAATAAGTACTTTAGAGAAGTAGAGAAGTTATTCTTATAGCTTCATATTAGAAAGCTTTCCAAATGCCTTCTTTCCTCCCTCTGTCACTCCCTTTCTTTATTCTTCTTTCCTTCCCTTCCCTTCCCTTCCCTTCCCTTCCCTTCCCTTCCCTTCCCTTCCC
>NW_025351405.1:0-2290 GCF_016433145.1 Gracilinanus agilis
CCTGCCCCCCCCCAATAAAAGTTTTATGGTCCCCAGAGGCTCCAAAGTGGTCTGCCCCACCCCCCCTTCCTCCTGCAGAAGAGGGTGTTGGATCCGCCACCCCTCTGAGATGAAAGGCTCCTTGGCCCCTCTCTGGCCCTCCTCTCCGGAGGTGGCCTGCAGCTCCCAGCCTCAAAGGCATCCTGGTCCTCCCTGTTGTCTCCCCACTGCTTCCCTCTCACCCAAGATGTGTGGCAGGGGGGAGGGGGGGCCAGAATTGGTTGGAAAATTGGCCCTGGCCCTTGTCTGAACTGCTGCATGGCTAAGGAAGCTAAAAGCCACGGGTCTTCCAAGGGTTTGCGTATAGCCATTGTGTGACCTTGTGAAAGCAGCTATGTGCCTAGTCTTGGATCTGCAGACTATAAAAAGCTGGGTTCAAGAAACTCTTTTCTCCAATGGATTTTTGTGCTGCTTTTTCCAGTTGACTAACTTTACTTTTTAAGCTAAGTCCTTAACTTCTATTTGCCCAATTTGAATTTTTTTTTTCAAACCCGTACCTTCTACCTTAAAATCAATACTGGGTATTGGTTCCAAGGCAGAAGAGCACTAAGGGCAGAGCAAGGGATTATGTGACTTGCCCAGGGTCACACAGCTAAGAAGTGTCTGAGGTCAAAATTGGATCCAGAACCTCCTGCCTCTAAGTCTGGCTCTCAATCCACAGAGCCACCCAGCTGCCTCCCAATTCTAATTTTTATTTTATTTTAACATTTTATATCTTTATTTTGTTCCAATAACAAATTTACATGCTTTCCAAAGTTATAGGATTCATGTTGTCTCCCTCCCAGAGTTGACAAGCCCAATTCTAATTTTTAGAGAATGATTTTCTTCCTTAACCTTTGGATCCTCCTTTTCCATTTGGTCCATTAAAACTGCAACTGTTACCTGTATGACTTTGCTCAAGTCCCTTCCCTTTTCTGGACCTGTTTCTTAAGTAAAATGAGGAAGAGTAAGTAAGTAGGGTGAGTAAGCCTTGTCTCCCAGGTAGCCTGGAAGCTCCCAAAGTCAGGGACACGGGGTTTGCCCAGCCTGGGGCTTGGGGGTGGGGTGGAGCAGTGAAGAGAATCCCACCCATAAGGCGAGCCTGCCTTTCCGCACTAGGTGGCTTGGCGTTTGTATTGCCAAGGTCCCAGGAACTTGGTAATTGTGCGTTCCCCGTGGAATGCAGGTGGATGGAGGCTATGTTCTGGGGGTGGTGTTGGCTTTGAGAGCAGGAGGACCTGACTAGGTGGACTTCCTTCCTGTCATTGGATGTGTGTGCCTGAGTCCCATTTCCTGGGGAGGCTCCAAAGAAGCACTTGAGGTGAGGGAATGGTTTGTTTTGACCTTACTACAGACTCCCTTAAAGGCCGTCCTGAAAACAAATTGAATCTGGCTGTGATCAACCCATAATCGCGGCGGGAAGTCCTCGCGATGGAGGAGCCCCTGCCAGGCAGCCCCTCAGCTTTTCCAAAGAGTCTAGGAAAAAAGCCTGGCCTTTTCTCCAATGCTGTCAGTGGAGGGAAGAGGGCAAGCCAGGGCAGGTCTGCCAAGCTAGAGAAGTTAAAGGAGAGGCCCCGCTGCTCCCCGGTCTGCCTTCAGGGGCCCCCGTCTAGCTTCCCCAGCGTGGGAAGGCGGCTCCTGCATCCCAGGGCTCCGCCAACCCCGCATATCTGGGCGCTCATTCATGGGGTTGGGGAGCTGGGTGACAGAGACCCGCAGGGCCGAGTGCCCGGCACGTCTTTGGCACGCCTACCACAAGAGAAGGCAGGCAGCCTGGCATTGCCTTTTTTTGGGAAGCAACAAGTAACTCCCAAAAGGCGCCTCCGGAGGAAGGCAGGAGGGGTGGATGCGCATCGGTAGGAGGAGCGCCTGCCACCCTGGTGGATTAGCAGCGCTGGGCAGCGAGCGTTTGAAATTTGAAATAAGCCGGCGGGGAGCGGGGCTTCCGAGCCAGCCCATTTGCCGCTCGGAGAGGTCGGGCGCCTGTCGGCGTGGCCAGCGTGGCCTGAGAGCAGATGGTGCGTTCCGGAGTGGGTCGACGGGACGCTGCAGTTGTTTGTGCTCGCGCGTGCCCTGCCCCAGCAGGTCCCTAATTGCGCTAAGATGGGGTGCAGTGGGAGGGGGTAGGGTGTACTCTAAGCGGCCCCTCGGCGGGCCCTCCTCGCCCCGCCCCTAGGCCCCTTCCCCTAGCAGCCGGATGGGACGGGGCGGGGCGGGAGGTAGTCCCAGCCCCCACAGAGAGGGGTGGGCGGGCGGTCGGACCGTTCAGAAA
>NW_025351406.1:0-5785 GCF_016433145.1 Gracilinanus agilis
GGAGAATCATCTTTCATAACATGACAAAAATGAAAATGAGAACATTAAATAATACATATATTTCACATCATAATAAGGTAATTTGGCAAAATAGAACAAGGGCTATGTAACACATAGGAATTATAAGTGAATATAAAAACCAGAAATATGAAATACATATTTGTAGGTCATAACACAGAAAAATTAGTATTAATACAGGAAATACTATAAGCAAAAATAAAAATACAGCCCCAGATGGAGACTAAATAATGATATCCTGAATGAATAGGTAAAAGAACAATAAATAACCATATGAAAGAAAACAATAAAACAAAACATGAATATTTTTATAACACAAAAACAGGTGTCCTTAGAGGGAAAAAATATGTGTCTGAAAATAAAGATTAACAAAACAGAAAAACAAGACAAACTGCCCTTAAAAAACCTAGAAAATTAATAAGTAAACCCAACTTAAAAACAAAAGAGAAATCTTAAAAAGTAGGAAAGACAAATTAGAAAACAAAATAGTATAAAAAATTTGCAAAATTACCAACTGATTATTTGAAAATACAAAAATATTGATAAATTTTAGCAAGTTTGATAAAAAATAAGAAAACAAATCATTAAGATAAAAAATAAGATAAATTCACAAAGAAGAAGGAATAATGGACATAAACACACATATGACACACATCTAGTTAAACCAAGAATTTAAAAGAAATTGATCACTATCTATAAAATAAAGTACTCAAATTATCAAAATCTGAGATAGAAATCATAACCAAATCAATATTACAAAATGTCACTGAAGAAAAGTCTTAACTACCAAACTTTTAATTAACATTTATCAAAGGGAGAAAAAAAGGCTCTGATCATCTTACAGCTGAATTGTATCATATATTTAATGAACAATTAATGCCTATGTTACATAAATAATTTTTAAAAAATTAACCACTATGCTAAGTTGTCTTCATGAGAAAAATCTAGTTCTAATACATAAACCAGGGAGGGATAAATCAAAGAAAGAGAACTATAGATTAAAAGTTTTATTGTATTTTATTTAAAAAAAATCTTACTTTCCATTTTAGAATCTATACTGTATGTTAGTTCCAAAGCAGAAGAGCAGTAAACACTAGATAATGTAGATGATTTGCTTAGGGTCACAGAGCTAGGAAGTGTCTGAGTCCAGATTTGAACCTGACTCTCAATTCATTGAGCTACTTAGCTAACCTCCATAGACTAATATTGTTAATGAATAATGGTATGAAACTTTAAAATACTTAGTATAAGACTATAGAAATAAATATACACATTTATGTGTATATATATATTTGTAACTATATATATTTATAAAATAGGTTTGTATATATAAGTTTTGTCATTGTGTGTGTGCACATATGGGCACATGTACATGCCCATGTACCCAATCACACATAGACAAAATTAGATTTATATGAGGGATTCAAAAATGGTACAAGATTAGAAAATAAATATTAATCATATTGTAAACAAAAACAGCCCAAACTACTTTATTACATTAATAGATACAGAAAAGTCCTTTTACAAAATACGCTTATTAATATTTTAAAAGATGGGCAAAAAAGTGTCAATTTAAGAGATATAATAAGTGACACGTAAATTTAATAGTATTATTTACAATGAGGAAACACTAGAGGTATTATCAGTAAAAGAAGAGCAAAGCATGATTGTCCCCTTTCCACACTATTATTTGACATAATTCAAGATACATTAGCAGTAGGGGGCAGCTGGGTATCTCAGTGGATTGAGAGTCAGGCCTAGAGGCAGGAGGTCCTAGGTTCAAATCTGACCTCAGACTGGCTGTGTGACCCTGGGCAAGTCACTTGACCCCCATTGCCTACCCTTACTACTCTTCTAACTAGGAGTCAATACACAGAAGTTAAGGGTTTAAAATAAAAATTAAAAAAAAAGATACATTAGCAGTAGCAAGAAAATAAACCAAAGAAATTAAAGACTTATGTGTTGGAATAATGACAAAATTAGTTATACTTGCAGACATCACAATGGTTTACTTAGACAACACTGGAGAATCAGCAAAGAAAATAATTTAGACAATAGGTACAGCAAACTAGAGGAATAGAATGCAAGTCCACAAAAATTGATTAGCTACTTCTACAACACTAGCAAAATTCAGAAGGTAATAATAAAAGGGAAGTTGAATTAAAAATAACTATAAAATATTAATGTATATCAGAATCAATCTACTAAGACATATTCAAGATATTAAAATATCACAAAACAGTTTTCAAAAAATAAAGAACACATTGCACATGGTTGTCATTCAGGTACCATAAAAATGACAATGCTGACTAAATTAATTTAAAGATTATATATACATATATATTTACCAAACAAACTCTAGAAATGTGAGCAAATGATAAAATTCATTTGGAGGGACAATGGTCTATAATCTGAAGGGGAATAATAAGAATAAAAATAAATAAGAACAAAAGGAAAACAGCACTGTCAGATTTCAAGTTAAATTATAAAGCAATAATCATTAAAACTATTTGGTACCATTAAAAAGGTGGGGTGGGGGTGAGTGAAACATACTTGATAAGGAAGATCAGAAATAATTGAACTCAATAGCTTTTGTGATTAGTAAACTGACTGATACCAACTACTTCAGCCCAAGAACTCCAAGAAAAAATGGAAAGCAATTTAGTAGGAACTGAGTTTACACCAGCATAATACAACATATAAATTTGAAATGATCACACAACCTCAGTATAAAATCATGGGGAAAATCCATAAAGAGCTATAAAAAATAAAAAAGAATCAGATTATAGAGCTGTCATATCTATGGTGTAGGGGGAATTATTTAAGAAAATAGAGGATAAAATTGATAACAAAAAAAGTTTCAGTTACAGTAAATTGAAAAACTTTTGTAGTAACCACATCAATTCGCCTAGGACAGAAAAGGGAATAATAAATTGTAGAAAAATCATGTATCATATATATAATAAAGTTTTCATATCCAAGATATGAAAGAAAATTTAAAAATATAAAAGGCTAAGATCCATTCTCCCTTTTGAAAATTATTTTTAGATATTTTGTTAAATATTTTGAAGTTACATGTAAAAAATTAACAATCATTTTTTAAAATTTTGAGTTCCAAATTTTCTTTCTCCTCTTTCTGTCCCTCTCCTTCTTTGAGAAGGTGAGCAATTTGATATTGATTATGTGTGAAGTCACATAAAATATTTCTATATGACATGTTGTGAAAGAAAACACAAAATAATACAATTTTTAAAAAATTATGCTTTACCTTGCATTCAGAGTTCATGAGTTCTCTCTCTGGAAATGGATAACATCTTTCATCACAGGTCCTTTGAAATTGTCTTGGATTATTGTCTTGGTCAGATTAATTACATACTTCATTGTTGACTATCTTTATGATATTCCTGTTACTGTATACAATGTTCTCCTAGTTCTGTTCATTTCATTTTGCATCAATTCATATATCTTCTCAAGCTTTTCATAAAGCATCCTGCTCATCTCTTCTTGTAGTTGCACATCTAATTCATTGATAAGTTCTTTCTTTTTTTTGATGTATGCATTTAAAGATAAAAAAATACTCTTAAATGCTATTTTGCTGCATCCCATGAATTTTGGAATATTGTCTTGTTTTAATTATCCTTAATGAAATTATTGGTTATTTCTATGATTTATTATTTTACCAACATATTCTTCAAGGTTAGATTATTTAGTTTCCAATGAACTTTTAATATATACTTTGATAGCCCTTTTAAAATGTATTTTTTATTGCCTTTTGGTACATTTAATATATCTGCTTTTCTGCATTTGATTGTGAGATTTTTATGTCTTGATACACAGTCAATTTTTGTGAGGTTGCCTATAGAATTGAGAAAAGATATTTTCCTTTCTATTCCCATTCAGTTTTCTACTGAAATCTATAATATCGAACTCCTCTAAGATTTTATTCTTTTCTCCGACATCTTTCTTATTTATTTTATGGTTATATTTATCTAACTCTGAGAGGAGAAAGTTGAGGTCTCCACCTGTCTCTTTCCTTTTGTAATTCATTTAACTTTTACTTTAATAATATGAATTCTATGCCATTTGATACGTTTATGTTTTATATTGAAAGTACTACATTCACTATGGTGTCTTTTAGCAAGATATAATTTCCTTGGCTATCCTTTTTTATTAGGTTTATTTTTCTTTTGCTTTGCCTGAGAGCACGATTGCTTCCTCTATCTTTTTAACTTCAGCTGAAGCATAATAGATTCTGCTCCAGCACCGTATTTTAACTATATGTATCTCTCTACTTCGAATATGTTTCTTATAAATCATATGTGATTGGATTCTGGTTTCTAATCAATTCTATAATCTGTTTCTGTTTTATGAGTGAGTCATCCCCATTCACATAGTTATGATTACTAACTATGCATTTTTCTAAATCCTATTTTACTCTGTTCAGTATTGTCTCTCTTTTTATCCTGTCTCTCCTCTGCTTGCTGTGTTTTGCTTCTGACCACTGCCTTCTTTTATCTGCCCTGATTTTTTTTCACAATCCTCCTTTCTCTTACCTTCTTACCTCCTACTTTCTTGTTGGGTATGATACATTTCTATTACCAATCAAATATGTGTGTATGTTTGTTTCTTTCTTTGAACCAATTTAGATGTGAGTGAGGTTCCAGTTTTGCCATTGCTTTCCCCATCATGACCATTTTCCCTTCTACTCTAAAACCCTTTCCTCACACAACTCTTTTATGTCAGATAACTTTCCCTGTTCTTTCTCTTCCTTTTCCTTTCTCTTAGGGCATCCTTTTTCACCAATCCATTTTTTTTACATTATCCCAACATAACTGACTTACTCTCACTCCTCCTTTCATGTAGAATCTTTCTAACTGCCCTAATAATGATTAAATTTCTTAGAAGATACATATATGATCTTTCTATTTAGAAAGGTAAACAATTGAACTTTAGTCCCTTTTGGTTTCTCTTTCATGTTTACCTTTTTATGCTTCTCTTGAGTCTTATATTTGAAAGTCAAATTTTTCAATTCAGGTCTAGTCTTTTCATCCAGAATGCTTGAACATTCTCTATTCTATTAAATATCCATTTCTTTTCACCTTGAAAGATTATACTCTGTTTTGCTGGGTAGGTTATTCTTAGCTGTAATTCCAGCTCTTCTGCCCTTTAGAATATCATATTCTGGTTCCAGGTTAAGATGGCGGCAGAGTAAGAAACAGCTCTTAACCTCTCCTGACCAAAAGACACAAAACTTCTCAAGGAGACATAAAAACAAGTCCAGACGAATGGAGGAACCCCACAACAGGGCACAGTGTGGAAGATACGTGGAATCGGGGCATTTCCATGCTATAAAGGGGTGAAACAGCTCTCACTAAATCGCGGGCTGAGCAACCACCCCACCCCCACCCCCTCCATACACAACACCTATAGCACCGAAGCCAACTAAAAAGAAATAGAGCAAGTTTGGGGCACCCATCTAGTCATTGGCAGCTCCGGGGCCTGTTCCGGAGAGCAGCAAGATTTAGGACCCCAAAAAGCTAAAGAAAACACACAAACTCTAAGCGCGGGAGCAGGACACAGAGAACGGACGCAGGGCGCAGAGCACGGGCTCAGGGCTCAGAGCGCAGGCTCAGAGTGCAGGCACAGGCGGAGGCGTGGGTAGAGGCAGACACAGCCACGAGCTAAAGCTCTGAAACCCTGAGTGGGGAACCAGTGCAGAAGGGTATACGACTGTAGAAGCAGCGCCCTGAGACTTGTAAAGAAACCT
>NW_025351407.1:0-5670 GCF_016433145.1 Gracilinanus agilis
CTCCCCCGCACTGTCTCCTGGGCCTGAAGTGGGAGGATGCTGGGGCCGGGCTGCGGGCTGCGGGCTGCAGCGGCTGCGGGCGAGCCCCGCGCGGAGCCCTGGGGGGGAGGGGGGCTGCCTTCGGGTCCGCTCTGGGAAGGGGCCCGAGGCAGGACAGCGGCCAGGCGCGGGGGAGGGCTGAGGCAGGGAGCCCCGCTCCGGAGCCTTGGGGACTCTCCCGGGGAGAGAGTTGTCTAGGGAACCGGGGAGGCAGCCAGGGGCTGGGGGGAGGCACTTGGTGAGGGACCTCGGCGTTGGCCTGAGGCCAGGCCCCGGAGAGCCGGCGGCGAAGTTGGAACTTGTGCTTTGGGATCTGCCGAGGGAAGAAGGGAGGCTGGAAGGGAGCCTCCTGGCTTTAAGCTAGGAGCCAGGACCCCTGGGCTCCGCTCCCGCCCGCCCGCAGGGGCCTTACCTCTGCCCTGGAGCCGCCTCCTCCCTTCTCTCCGGGACTCAGTTTCCCCTTCTGTAAACGAGGCGTAGACCGGCCCCCTTGCCTTCCCCACGGGCACTCAGGTTGGTTGGAAGGTTCTAGTGCAGCGATGTCGGCCAGACGTCCTGGGACGAAGTCAAGTCATGGGCATTTATTGAGCACCTACTGTGTGCGGGGCGCTGGGCTGAGGCAGGCTCCAAGCAGCTAGGGAGCAGCCAGAGGGGAGATGGGAGAGGCTGAGGAAGGCTGGGGATGGCGGGGAGGGAGAAGACCCGGGGACTGGGGGGAGGGGGGACAGGCAGATTTCCAGCTGGCCTCAGGCTCTTCCTAGCAGGGTGACTCTGGGCAAGTCACTTCACCCCCATTGCCCAGCCCATAGCGCTATTCTGCCTTGGAACTGATCCCCAGGTCTGAGTTTAGGTCATAAGATGGGGTTTAAAAAAGAAGAGGAGAACTGCTGGCAGAGCCCGGGGCATCCCAAAGAGTGCCGTGGGGTGGGGTGGGGCTGGGAGGATGGCCAGGCAGAGCAGGTCGGGGATGGCCATGATGAGGACGTTCTTGGACCCCCCCAAGCCAACAAGCTTCCCTGCAGGAGGGGAGGAAGGACCAAGCATCCCAGGGGGCAGCAGAGAGGGACGCCAGGGGTTCTGGGGATTGTGGGAGGTGGCTGAGCTTGGTGCTGGTGGCTGGCGGTCCTGCTTTCCCCCCTCCCCCAGTTATTCCCTCCCTCCAGGAGAGCCCTTTCAGGAGGAGGCAGGTTACAGGAGCCTTGCTAGAGCGCTGACCTCAGTTTCCTCCTCTTTAAATGGGTTGTTGTGAGGCTTGAAGGAGATAAACCTTGTGGCCTCAAGTCTCTGGAAATGCGGCTCTCCTCAGCCCCATCACCGTCTTCGCCAGCCTCTTCTTGGCCTTTTCATTGGGGCTCAAACAAGGCGCTGGCTGCCCTGCCATTATTCCTCGCTATTCTGGGTTCTGAGTTCAGATCACTGTTCAAATGAGATCAGATTTGTGGATGGAAGAAGTGCTTGGGGGAGTCTGTTGGAGCTATCAGACTGTGAGCCTGGCCTGGGTGCCATGCCAGGAGCAACCTCAAGAAAGGGAGGGGGAGCAGGTGAGCACCTTCTCTGGAATCACTCAGGCTGTTCTGAAGCCCTGAGAGGTGAAGTGCAGGGGTGGGGTGGGGGCCAGAGACAAGCAGGAAGGCTTGGGAGGACGCAGACCAGAGAGGGTCCCCCCTTTGCTTTGTGACCTGATTCTCCCAGGAGGGCTTTGCCACACAGAATTCCCCAGAGCTTCCTACTTAGGTTGCTTTACCTGAATTTTGTCAGGATAAGCCTCAGTTTCCTCTTCTGTGAAATGGGAGGACTGGGCGAATGGCTAACATGAGCATAACTTTTCTGTATCTCGGTCCCCTTTTTGTAATAATTACAGAAATGAGTGCACCCAAAAGGTCCCCAGAGACACCTTTTGACAAAAACAAACATGGGAGAGACGCTTCTGACAACAGTTGCTACATCATCAAGCCTCGGTTGTTTTTTTTGAGTGTTTGTTCCCCCCCCCCCCCATCAGACTTTGTTCAGGGGAGGGAGGAGGTGCGAGAAGCAGAACAGGGGAGAAAAGGGCTGGACTCGGTGACCCCTGGGTCCCTCCCGCCTCAACACCTCAGATTCCAGAAAGATGTTCGAAACTTAAAGACTTGCTTCTGGATGGCAGAACAAAGAGCAGGATGCAGGGCGCTAAGGCAGGGCTGCTTCTTGGTCTTTGACCTCCTGGAAGGGGCTCCCCGAACCCTTTGCCATGACATCTTGTCCTCCATCCTCCTGCCGCCCAGGGCACTTGTCTTTGCTCACCCAATGGGGCTTGTTAGCAGTCTTTCACCCAGGCTGGGGGTTCAGGGACGATTTTCATTTCAGGACAGAGTGGGGGAAGTGATCACCTTTCAGAGGACTCAGAGCTGGAAAGGGGCGGTCGGGTCCAGTTCCCTTCTTTTACAGAATAGGAAACTGAGGCCCAGAGAAGGGAAGGGCTGGAACTCTTCTGCTTTGTCTGTTGGACTCTTGGGCCCCTCAGGAGAGACCCAGGTTTTCAGTATGTCTCTGGTCTAGTAGCCGAGATTCTGAGATGGAAGGGACCTTAGGGGGTCTTTGATCCAACCTCTTCCCTTTTACAGATGAGGAAACTGAGGCTCAGAGGTCCTAGAGGACTTGCCCAAGAGGATTAAGGGAGTAAGGTGCAAAGCCAGATTTGAACTCAAGTCCTCTGACTCAAGATCTAGTGTTCCTTCTGTTATCCCACATTCATTATATTTCAAGGAAAGCCCCTGTGCTTACCTCCAGGAGCTTCACCTGTAGAGTGGAGGAAGCAGGCTTGGGAAGGGAAAGGACCAGGCCTGGAATGGGGAGGTCCTGGGTTCTAATCTGGCCTCAGACACCTCCTAGCTGGATGACCCTGGGCACTTCACCTCCATTGCCTAGCCCTTACTGCTCCTCTGCCTTGGAACCAATACCCAGTATTGACTTCTTATTCTACAGTGAGGCCTCAGTGTCCCCGATGGCAACGGGGAGAGTTGTCTGCGATGTTCTCAGAGGCCCCCCCTGGCCCTGACACCCCCTGTTCTAGCTCTCCTCCTAGTCCTGACACCCCCGTTCTAGCTCTCCTCCCAGCCCTGGGTCTAGAGTGGCAGGTTCTGGGTTTGAATCCCAACTTGGCCAGTGGGACCTTGTTTTCCCTCCCTTCTCCAGGCCTCGGTTCCTTCCACTGTAGAATGAGAGGATTAGCTTATCGGATCTCCAAGCCAGGGGCTCAGCGCCCTGTAATCCCTCCGAAGCTCCCGCCTGACCCAGGCTTTCAGGAGCAGGGGCAAAGGTTGGCTTGTCTGATCCCCCCACAGCCTTGGCCCCGGCGCCACTCCTGACATTCTCTGCCTGGCTGCAGCTGGTGGGCTCTGACCGCTGGGGCTCCCTGTCCAGCCCCTGGCCCTGCGCCACTCCTGACATTCATTCTCTGCCCGGCCCCAGCAGGCAGGCAGGAGCTGTGGGGAGGAGCTTTGGGCAGAGGGATCTTCTTTGAGGAGAAAAGGAGGTTCCTGCTGAGCCCCTAGCAGCCTCTCGGCTCAGGGAACCCTAGAAGACCTTTGCCAGGTTCCTGCCCTGGGCATGGCCCACCCGGGCTGGGCACCTCGAGACATCGCCCCCCCTCCCTGGACCTTAGTTTCCTTCTCTGGCCATGAGGGGGTGGGGGCCGGCGCTCTCTGGGGCCCCTTTTAGCTCTGCCTCCCGTGGACGCCCGCCTCCTGGGAACAGAGGGCCAGCCCGGGTCGGCTCTCGGCCCCTTCCCACTCCGAATGTCTGTGATGGCGGGCTGGACGAGAGCCAGGAAGCGGGCGTTCCTGGGGGGACGAGGCCCTGATGGGCCCGGGTTTGGGAAGGGCCTCGCGGATGGAGAGGGGACGGACCGCCGAGGCTGCAGCCCTGGGAGTCCTTTCTTCGCCTTGGCAGCCCCCAGAGCGTCCGGCTTCCAGCTGCTCCCACCTTAGGCCCAGCAGCTCCCCGAGGCCGCCTCTGCCAGCCCCTGACTTTTCCGGCCATCCTGCGCTTTCCCTGGTACCGCCTGTGAAGACCGCCTGGCCTGGCCTCCCTCAGAGCAGAGCCACCCCCTGTGGGTAGTTGTCTGGCCCCAGCAGTCTGTGGTTAGAGCCCTGGATTTAGGATCAGAGGGTCCTGGGTTTGAATCCCCCCTTGGCGACTCATTACTGAGCTTCGGGCCCAGGACCAACGCTTGACTTCCGATTCCTGAGCCGACATTCCGTGCTGAGGCAGGGCGGCGGCGGTCGGAGCTCTGGCCTTTGCGTCCGACACTCGGGCTCATCCTCGGACTGCCTCTCCCTGGCTGGCCTCGGTGGCTCCCTTTCCTTCAGCCTCAGTTTCCTCCTCTTCAGAATGGGTAGAGGGACGAGCCGCTCCGTTGGGCTTTTCGTGAGGTCCGAGGAAGCTGCTGGGCATCGAGCGTCCCCCAGGGCTGGGCTCTCATTATCGGTCTAACGCGGCGCCCTGGGCCTGGGGACGAAGGAGCCTCCCGGGTTGTCGAGCAGCCGCTCATCAGCCCTCACAGGAAGGCTGGGAGCGGGGCGCTCACTCCCTGTCCCAGAGACGTCCTCAGCAGGCCCACCCGGGGCCCGCGGCCGGCTCTCCTACCCTCCCGAGGGGGGGGGGGGGCCCAGCGAACTGCCCGTGAAGCTAAAGTCCAGCCTGAACGTGCCCAGGCCGGAGGTCCTCGAGGCCAGCCCTGCCTCCCTCTGAGCTCCCAGCAGAGCTGCTGGCTGGGGCTGGGCCGGTCTCTCCTCTCTGAGGCCCGGAGGCTGCTGCGCTCTCGCTTTCTTCTCTTTTTCCTCCTGTCGGGCCTTCCTGCCTCTCTTCTGGGCAGCCCCTGGGGCGGCCGTCACCCTTTGGGAAGGGCAGCCGGCATCCCAGTCACATGCCTGGTCCCTCATCCCTGGAGAGGAAGAAGTGGGGGCCTGTGTTCGAATCCCACCCCAGACTTTAGCTGTGTGACCTGGGGGTGGTCACCTAAGCTTCCTAAGCCTCAGTTTCCCACTCTGTAAAATGAGGAGGCTGTATTCCCTGGCCTGTGTGTGGGGAAGATGTGTCTGGTCTCTGGTCTCCAGCCTCCAGGCATTCCAGGCCAGGCCTCTGCCCTTCTGGCTCTGCTCCTCCTTGGAACAGGGTGCGAGTCCTGCTCAGGCCAGTCCCCTGAGGGCCTCGGAGACATTTCCTGCGGCTTAGCCTCCCCCCCCCAGGAAGTACGTCCAGCTCGCCCATCGAGGGTCCTCCAGCCCCTGTCTGAAGCCTCCAAGGAGGTGGCCACGACCACAGGACCCTTCAGAGGTCTCGTTTTAATCCTCACCACAACCCGGGAGGTGCTATTCCCATTTTATAGGTGAGGAGACTGAGGCCAGATTGGAACCCAGGACCCCACCCCCGGACTCTTGCAGGAGTTGCTGGGGGGGTCCCTGCCTCCGGGCTCTCCCCCTTCTCTCTAGTCTCGCCTCCATCTCTGGGCAAGCCCCCGGGAGTGTCCTCTGGGCAGCCGGGCGCTGCCATTGGTCCAGAGGGCCTCCTCCGGGCCGGGGAGTGACGGACGTTTGTCCAGGAGACAAGCTGGAGCAGCCTGGGGAAACTGAGGCAGGAGACAGCCAGAAGCCA
>NW_025351408.1:0-5028 GCF_016433145.1 Gracilinanus agilis
GAGAGAGAGAGAGAGAGAGAGAGAGAGAGAGAGCATAGGGAAGTGCAAAGTTATATTTATTCCTGTCTCTATGTGATTAATTCCTAGAAAGGGTTACTGACAGCAATTATCAAATGAGTCTTGAAAATTAAGTTGTTTCCCTTCTTCACTCTCCTTACTCTTCTCTCTCTTGTTTTATTCTCTCTTTTTGCCTCTCTTACCTATTCTTCTTGCCTTTCCTTTTCATAGCCCACTGCTTTGTTCTCCCCTCTATCCTCTATTTCCTCTCTTCTCACTCCAATTTTTCCCATTTCTTCATCTCCAATCTCCCCTCCTCTCCTCTTCGAGTCTTCCTTCCTTTCATTCACCATCTTCCTCCCCACTCCCAATACCAAATAAGTATAAAAGCAAAAGAAATTTCCCCATGTTACACCAAAAATTACTTTGGGGCTAACTAATCTAGTAAGAATCCTTGGCAAGGAGAAACTTTTGAACCCAATGGAATTCAAACTGAGTGTCATAGTGATCTCCAGTGGAGGTTAAAAATGTGTTTATGGAAGATGACAGAATCATTCTTAGTACTTTCCTGCTATACAGCAAATGTGAACATGTAATAAAAAAAACAAAAAACAAAGATTAAGACTCACCTGTATTGGGTTAGCTTAGTCATACTATGCCTCCATCCAGTATAGATTACAGTTTAATTTATTCTTTCTCTCCCTGGAAGAAGTGCAAGGAGAGGTGAAAATAATGAAGGGGGAGGGAAGATAAATCTCTTTAATATTTTGATAACTATATGCCAGTAAAATTGGTTTCCTTTGTAATTCTATGTGTTTAAAATTAAAATCCTTTGTATTCTGAGAAGGAGTCTATAGGCTTCTCTAGACTGCCAAAGGGATCCTTTATACATAAAAGACTGAGAACCTCTAAGTCACTATATCTCTTTTTTTCTGGAGACAAAAACAATCCTGAGTTTCTTAATCCTGGGCTCTCCATAACTAGTCTAGGGAACAATTATAAAGTACTTTCTATGAGCAAAGATCTTATAGGAGATACAAGAAGTACAAGCCATGGTCTTTTCCTTGAAGTAGCTTCATTCTGGATGGGGAGTTAAGGCACGTATACCCAAAAAGCCAACTCAACAAAAGGACCCAGAAAATGACAAGTGCTAAATGAAAGGAACAGACACTAAGCCCCTAGTAGTTCAGGAGAAAGACCAAGTCTATGTGTCCTAAGGTAGTCAGGGAACACTTAATTCAAGAGATTTGACTTGAGGGGAGCCTTGAAGTTTGATTAGAATTTGTATAGTCAGAGAGGAGTGATTATAGCTCTAGAGCTGGAAGCTTTAGGCCTCAGAAGTCCTCTAGTCCAATTTGTTTATTTTGCAGAGGAGGTATCTGAAGCCCAGAGAGGTTGTCAGTCAGTAAGGATGTATTAAGTCCCTACTCTGTACCAGGGACCCTAAAATATAAAGACAAGACACAGCCTCTGAGATGCCATAAAAATAACTGTTCATACAAGATACATACTGAAAAAATTAGAGACAGAGGAAGACAAAAAAGGTGCTAGGTGGACACTTCACATCGCTAGCTGTGTGACCCTAGGCAAGTCATTTAACACCTGTTGGCTAGCCTAAGACAAAAAAGTAAGGGTTTAAAAAAGAAGGCAATCAATAGATAGATGGCATTAGCATTAAAGAGAATCAATAAAGGCTTCTAGGAGGAGGTGGGATTTTACCTGGGACTTAAACAAAGCCAGATGAGGGAGATGAGGAGGCAATCAAAGAAAATGCACCAAAGTCAGGAGGTGGAATGTTTGTTGAATGCAAGGAATAAAAAAAGGAGGCCAGTATGACTGGATCAAAAATTATATCAGGGTATACAGTGGAAGGGAAGAACTTTGAACTCCAAACAGAAAATTTTACATTTGATCCTGGAAGTTATGGGAAACCACTGAAGCTGACTAAAAGGGTGATGAGATACTCAGGATCTGTGCTTGAGGAAGATCATTTTAACAACTGAGTGAAGGCTGAAATGGTGTATGGAAAGCCTCAACACAGAGACCAATCAGTTGGCTATTGCAACACTTTAGTTTTGAGGTGATAAGGAACTGTACTAGGGTGGTAGTAGTATCAGGGAAGAGAAGAGAAATGTGTAAGAGATTGTGAAGGCAAAATTGACAGGACTCAGCAAAAAATTGTATATGAGGGAGTGAAAGAGAATGAGGAGTCTAGCATGACACCTAGGTTGCAAATCTGCATCACTAGGAGCATAGTGATGCCCTCAAGGATAATTGAGAAGTTAGGAAGACAAGAGAGACCATGAGTTTAGTTTTGGACATGTTGAATTGAGATTTCCATAAGACTTCTAGCTCAACGATATGGAAATATATTTTGCATGATAACATATGTAAAACTCAGATCAAATTGTTTACCATCTCTAGGAAGGGAGGGAAACAATTTGGATCATCCAGAAAACTTATGTGGAAAATTATTATTACATGTGATTGGTAAAATAAAATATCTTTATTTAAAAAAAAAAAACCTTCTAGTTCAAGATGTCCAATGGGAAATTGAAGAAGTGAGCCTGAAGATCAGGAGAGAGACTAAGAGTGGATTAGTACATCTAAAAATTATCAGCAAAGAGTTGATAATTAAATCCACGGAAGCTAACAAGATTATCAAGTAAAATAGTATAGAGGAAAAAGAAAAGAAAATCCAGAGGATATGCAGTTAGGTGAGTATAGCCTGGATAAAGATCCAGCAAAGGAGACTCAAAAGAAATAATCAAACAACTAGAAGGAGACCAGGATGGAGGAGTAAAGTGTAGAACAAATTCAATAGGTCTTAAGGAAAGGAGGCACAACACATGGCAACTGACTTGATATAGGAGGATGGGGAAAATCATGACTCCTTAGAGGATCCATCCAGTGATGACTGGAGGCTTTTTTCTAATTGTCATAAGTAAGGAAAAAAAAGATAAGTCATTCTTAAGTGAGAAGAGGAAGAGGAAGTCAGTCTTAGACATGTTCCAGTTGAGTTAATGGAATCTAAAAGAAAGTGTCCAATTAAGAAGAAACTATCACCTCCACTGGAAATTGGGAGATCATTCATGTTGAGTTAATAAATTAGACTCTTGGGAGTAGAAAAGATCTCTGATGGAAAAAAAAGACAAAGGATTATAAATAGCTAGAATGGAATTTACAGTCTAACTCCCTTATTTTATAGATAAAGAAACATATTTAAAGGTTGTTATTTGACCAAGATTGCATAGTAAGTAGCAGATTCAGGATTTGAACCAAAGTCCTTTTACTCCAAATATAGCAGGCTTCCTCCCGAGATCAAAGGGCCCCGGGTCTGGGGACTTGAGAAATGTTCATTGTTAGAACTTAAAAAAAGAAAAAATCAGACATAAGAGAGAAAAGAGAACCAAAAAGAGTCAGGGTAGTTATTACTTTCGTATGGGACAACAGAATGGCAACTATTCCAAATAGCCCCTATGTGGGCAAAGGCCACTTTCCCAACAAGTTTTCTTTAGTCATGTAAGTAAAGAGAGAGAGGCTAAGCCTCTCAGCAAGGATTCAGGTTGGCCCATTATAAGTGAAGCATGAGTAATTTGTTTTGGAAAGATTAACAAGAGCAACCAGATGACATCCTTTTGTGAAAAAAAAAAAAACAGTTCAGTTCCTAATGGAAGTATGGGGGTTTCCCTTTATGTCTATATTTATTTTCCTACTAACTGTATGGTTGTCCTTGGGGAATATTTTTCATATTGGGCTGTGCAATAGGTTCCTTCAAGTCTTGGACACAGAATAGAAAAAGGGCTGGCTGATGATGACTCTTTCAGAAAGTCATCAAAAATTACATTTCTAAAAGAACTTTCTGGGCCTCTTCCAATTGGCTCAGCTATACCTGTGCTAAGGATCGTGGGGGCCTGACTCTAGCATAGAGTCACAAAGATCAAGGAAGAAATGAAGTGGGAAGCAGTGTCAAATTTTACCACAAGCCCAAGAAGAATGACTGAGAAAAGTCCATCTGATTTGGTGGCTAAAGGGTCACTGGTGGCCTCCCAGAGAGCAGTTCCAGTAAAGCAATGGGGGCAGAAGCCAGGTTGCAGGATATTAGGAGAAAATATGGATGATAAGGAAAAGGAGACTGGTGAGATAATTGTTTTGGGAAGAAAAGAGAGGTATAGGGCAATGGCTGGAGGTAGTGATCTCTTAAAAAGTAATGATGTTTGTAGTATTTTTGTAAAGATGGGGGAAACGTGTATATTTATAGGTTGGGGCCCAATTCACATAAGCCTCACAGCTGCAATCATATGGAGACAGATTAGCCTGGGATTAATAATCCTATTTTAGTCTTTGCATCATATCCCAGCTTTTCAGGTGCCCCTAAACAATATACTGGGTATAGTAGGGAGAGAATGAAAGGGGCAGCTCCTTGTTACCACAATACAATTTTGCAAGCTCCTATTGGCTTTGACCATCCATCTTTTACAAAATGGTAGGATAATCTTTTAAGAGTACAAATGCTTTCATACACAGAAACACAATGGTTACTGTATCTCATCCCTGGATCCCCAGAGACCAGCTGGACCAAGTTCAAATCATTTCTTTCCGGAGTCACTGCTGCCAGAAGGATTTAGAATAGCAAACAATGATGGTCAATTTAGGTGAAGCTGCCTATTCTTTCCTTAGCCTCTTCCTGGGCATTTCAGAGAAATCTCCAACAACAATCCAGCCATGGGCAGTCAACATGACAGGTATATTCATTGTAAAGGGCTTATGGCTTGCTCCAAAGTCATACCTCAGGTCAGTTAAATATTAAAGAAATCTTTTTCATCCTGTTGTGTTTCTGACAACTGTTGGAACAACAGCCAGATAAGCCTCTGATAAAACAAGTGAGAATTTCTGATGAAGTCAGTAAAATTTGGTTTGAAAGTTGAACGTTAACTGGGAGCTGAAGACCAATGACCATAGGGCTCACTTCAGTAACAAGAGAAGAGAGAGAGAGAGAGAGAGAGAGAGAGAGAGAGAGAGAGAGAGAGA
>NW_025351409.1:0-3772 GCF_016433145.1 Gracilinanus agilis
GGCGAGTAGAAGACAGAAGGAAGGACGGATGGTGAATGGGCAGAGAGAAGAACGGGCGGGTAGATGAAAGGATGGACGAATAGATGGACAGATAGGTAGGTGGAAGGACGGATGGATGTGTCGGAAGCGGATTCCTCTCTCCGGTGACCTGGAGCTCAGCTAGCACCGAGTAAATCCAGTAGAGCTGAACCCGAGTCCACAGGCACCGGCCCCGGCGGCCCCGGCAAGTTAAGTAAGAGCTGTGACTGGCTCCCCCTGGCGGAGCTCCGGGCCCACCGTGGCGGCCAGCAGATGCCTCGCCTCCTTCCCCCTCGCTTTTCTGCTACTGTTTTTGACTTAATAAAGGGACTGAGCTCCAAACAGCCTCATCATTTGAACTGGTTCAGTGGACAGTAGCTGGCGGACGGCCCTTCGGAACGAGCCGGCCCTCGAGCCGTGGGCCTCTAGGCGTTCCCCTCCTCTGGACGGCCCCAGACCGTGGCCTCCCTCCGGGCTCCGCCTGCCCTCCTTCCCTCGATGGCCAAGCCTCGGTTTCAGTTCTGGCGCCAGATCCAGGAGGCCGAGCCGAGGCCACCTCAGAGTCACGCGTGCAGGCAGGGCAGCGGGACGCCTTCTGCCTTTGGGTCTCGGCCGGCGCGTGACCAGACTTGCCGTCCTGCCTCTGGGGGGGCCCTCGGGACGACTCGCCTCCACTTAAGACCAAAGCTGCGGGGGGCACCAGGGACGGGGGAGCCCCGCGGGGTGGAAGCCGTGCCCTGCCCAGCCACCCACAAGCGAGGGGGCCGCTGGGGCCGGGTCCCACACAACTTACTTTCTCTGGAGACTGGGCCCGGGTTCCGGGGAAAGACGAATAATCCCCAACCTGAGTGCTGGCCTCCAAAGAATTGACTTCCTACCAAAAGAGAGCGGTGAGTGAACGACCGGGAACCCTACTGCACACTTGGGAGGAGGGGTAGTGAGCTGGCTGGCCAGCAGTCAGGAGTCAAGGGCAGCTGTACTAGGGGAGAGGGCCAGAGCCCAGCAGTGAGCGCTGCTGGATCGCCAAGACTGGCGAAGCGCTTCTCCACATGCTCTTCCGCATCCCTGCTGGGCGTGTTGCCATTGTCCCCGTTTTACAGATGAGGAAACTAAGGCCAGGAGCCTTTCAGGGACTTGCCCAGGGTCACTCGGTGAGGAAGTGTCTGAGGCAGGAGTCGAATTCAGGTCAGGCAGCAGTCAGTGCCGCCGAGGCCCGGCTCACCCAAGCCCTGGACGGCAGACCGTGTGTGACACGCAAACCGGCCCCTTCCAGACCTTTCGTCGAGTCTGGAAACGGTCAGAAGCGGAAGCCAAATCTGCCTGTCAAACCCTGAAGCCTCTGGTGGCCTCACAGGCCCTCCCCCTGCCATCTTGAACCCTCTCTCCAGTGCCCCCGGCCTCTTGGCTGACCCTCAAACTAGCCCGTCCACCCTGGCTTCAGCAGGGCCTTCCTTTTGTGGCTGGCCATAGGCTGGCACCGTGCCCAGCACACAGTAGGTGCCCAACCAGTACCAACTTGTGACCTCGGGCACGTCCTCTGTAAAATGGGAATAGCGGCAGCAGCGCCCACTTCCCGGAGGTCCGAAGGGCGCCTGGGAGAGCCTCCACACCTCCAGGCAGGGGCAGCAGGACCAGGAGGGCCTCGAGCCAAGGCGGGGGCAGTCAGGTGAGAGGGCCGAAGGCGGGCCTCAAGAAGGAGGAGGGCCGGGATGCCTCCTTCCGGGACCTTACCTTGGCTCGGTCCAAAAGGGGCCTGAGACGCTCCAGGACGACCTTCTCCACCTTGTCGGCCAGCTCCGAGGTAGACGCGCTGCACAGAAACAAAGCGGTCACTCCCTTCTCCCCTCCCCTGCATTGCCCAGCACACAGCAGGCGCTCGCTAAATGCACGCCGGCCCGGCCCACTGTCACATGGGAAAGGAGGTCGTGGCAGAGCGGCCTTCGGCTCAGGCGCTCCAAGCTGCCCCCCAGTCGTCCGTGAAGCCTCAGGACTTATGGGGACGGGGAGAACATGCATGAATTTGGCACCTACTATATGCCCAGGTGGGCTTGACACGAACCAGCTGCTCGACCCTCAAACCACCCGGACCAAAGGTACCGTGATGACCCCATTTCCCAGACGAAGATGCTGAGGCTCGATGACTTGGCCCTGCCCCGCGGCTAAGAAGGGCCCGAGGTTAGACTGGCACTTGGCACCGGCAGGGCCGGCCGTGGGCGCTCACCTCAGCCTGTGCACGTTGGCCATCTCCTGGGCCCGGAGCTCCTCCAGCTCCTTGATCCTCCTGGAGCTCTCGGCGTCGAGCCAGGCCAGCCTGCGGGAGGCGAGGGCCCTCGTGGGTCTCAGGCGGCCGGGGCGGGGAGCCCCCTCCCCGCGGGCCCTCTGGGGCCCCAGTCCAGCCCCGCCGGGGCCCTCGGGGCTCCGCTCCCCTCGCCCGGCTCCCCCATTCACCTGGTGTGCAGCGGAGGCGCCGGGGGCATCGGGAAGCGGCTCCTTCGCTTTCCCCTCCGGGGAGGCGGGGGCCCCCCCGCGCTGGTCTTGGCGCGGGGCCAGGCCGCCTTCCTACGCAGAGGGACAGTCTGAGCGGCCTGGCCCCAGGGGGGGGCCGGGGGGGGGGCCGGGAGCACTGACCTGAGCGCCTCGCGCTCCATCGAGTCCCGCTCGGCCTCCTGTTGGAGAGATGGGTCTCTGTTGGCGTCTTTGGGGCTGCCGCTCACCTTGCCCCAAGCCACGCTGCAAGGGCAGAAAGAGGGCCTTGAGTGCCGGCCCGGGCCTCCCCCCAGGCTCCCCGGGCTCCCAGGGGCGGGCGGGCCGGGCCAGGACGTACCACTTAGGGGAGGCTGGAGGGGACGTGGGGTTTGGGGGGATCCAGGGCGCCCGCAGGTCCTTCATGGGCGGGTGGTTCCTCTTTAATCTGGATGACACGGTCGTCCTCTGGAACCTGCAGTCCTTGCCTGGGGCCTGCCGGGGTCTCGGTCTTTCTGCTTTATGGAGGCCCTGCGGGGAACTCAGGCACTTCACGGGGGCCCCGGGTCTAGCCCCCCGGGCCCTCCCGGGGCCTCTGGGGATGGACGCACGCTAGCGGGTGTGCCCGGCCCCCTCCTCTCTCTCTCACACTCCCGACTCCCGCCGTCACCAGGCCCAGAACGCCGCACCCTGTTCTTGGCCCCGGGCCTGCTGGGCCTGGCGGCCAAGTCTGGGGGACCCCAAAGGCTCCTCCCCCACGCAGGCCCCCGGAGGACGAGCCGACACACCGGGAACACCACCGGAGGAGGCAGCTCCTCACCCAAATGCAGACGCAGGGGAAGCTCGGCCGCCAGAGGGCACGGCCCGTGCCAAGCGGGGAGGGGGGCTTCTGAAGTCTGATCCCACCAGATGCCAGCCTCCCCCAGGCCCTGTGGGCAGAGGCGAGCGGGGCTGCCCGGTGGGGAGAGTGGCTGGGGGAGGGGAGGGGAAAAGACAGGAGCAGACTAGGAGAGCGGACGAGTGGGGGCTGGAGAGCACGACTGTGAGAAAGAACCAGAGAGACGGGCGTGGACGTCCGACAGAGGGCAGCAGAGGTGCCAGCACACGGGCACCCCAGGCTGTCTGCAGGGAGACCAGGGGCTCCATGGGAGCCAAGGAGATGACGGAGAGAGGGAGAAAAGAGAAAGCAGAGACAGACACACAGACACAAAGGCATCAGGACAGACAGAGGGAGAGAGAAGAGAGGAGAGAGGAGAGAAATAGAGACGGGGGAGAAAGAGGAGTAGAGGGG
>NW_025351410.1:0-9509 GCF_016433145.1 Gracilinanus agilis
CCCCCCCACCGGCCCCAGCCCCCCCAGAGGCAGCCGGCGCCCCTTTGGGCCCCAAGCCCCTCCTCTGAGAACCTAGTGCTCGGGTGAGGGCCTGGCCGGGGCGCTGGGGAGGGGAGATCTGGGCCCGGCCCGCTGCCAGCACCAGGGACCTATTCCCCTCCCCTCTGCCCCTTCCCAGCGACTCCAGGGCGTCCCCCGGGGTTCGCGGAACTGGCCCGGGAGGCAGGGCCCCGGGGAGGGGAGGGGCGTGAGCAGGCTCAGCCGGGGGCTCCCCCTCAGCCCCACCTCCCGCTCCCTGCTCTCCCTCTGCCCTGCCCCCTCCCGCCTTTTCTGGGCTCTTTCTTCTTCGTGTCCTCCCCCTCTGCTGTCCCATCTTCCCGTGCGCTGGGGGCCTGGCCCTTCCCAGCCCGGAGGAGTTTGTGTGTAAAACCCGAGTCTCTCCAGGCCAGTCCCGGCCATTTGTGATTGAATAAACAATTGCAAAGACTCTTGGGCCAGGCTTGGTATGGTGTGGGCAGCCCTGAGTGCCCCCAACCCAAGGGCAATACTGCCGGGCCACACAGCATGGCCCTGTGCCCCCTCAAGGGCCTCCCCATTCCCTCCAGGCACAAAGAATGTCAGGATAGAGAACTGAGAGTCCTTTGGGATCATCTTGTTGGATATCCTCATTTAACAGATGAGAAAACTGAGGCTGGAGAAAGATGACCAGCCCAAGGTCACACAGCCAAGCAGAACTGGAGAGCAAAGCCAGGTTCTGAGGCTCCAGGCTCACTGCCTGCCTTGGGACAACAAGCACTGGTCTGAGAGGAGACTCAGACCCTCGCCAAAGAGGGAGAAGCTAGTGAGACTGGGCATGAACAAATGAATGGGCTTCTGAGGGAGGAGTGAGCTCCCCATCGGTGGGGATCTTCAAACAAAGGCAGAATGACTTCTTGCCAAAGGGTCCCAATGAGGGCCCGAGATGCTGCAGGGTTCCCGAACCAAATTTTGAGTGAAGACCTGGGTTCTAATCCTAGTGTGACCTCAGCACCCAAGGTGTGAACTCTCAGATGCTTCTTTAGGGGAAAGGATGGGCCTAGAGAGCAGAACAAAACCACCTTCGGCCTGATACAAAGCCCGCCAGGCAGCCCCTGTTCCTTGGCCCAAGCAGCTGGAAGCTAGCCCTGGTCCTGGGGGGCCCAGAGCCTCCCTTCTTAGGGTAGCCTCTGGCCACTGGAGCTCAGAGGCTGGGGGTGCCTCAAGGCCAGGTAAGGATCCTGGATGGGCTTTGGCCATCCCGGGAGGCAGGAGTCCCCCACCAATGCTGGTGGATCCCTGGACTGACCGGCTGCCCTCTCCCCCTCCCCCCTCCCTCTGGACTCTGAGCACCGAAGGAGACAGCGTGTGTAAAGCACTTGGCAAGCTTTAACTCGAGGCTGCAGCAACATTAGCCTCCTCAGCCGTGGGGGCCTGGCCGGGGGCCTCAGCGGCCTCCTGAGAGCCCGACAGCCCAAGGAGTCTAGGGGTCGCCGAGTCCTCGCTGCCCTCTCCCGCCCAGGCTGCAGGGGCTCCTGCCTGTCCCTGGCTGGCCGTTCCTTCCCCCCTCCTCGGACCCTCTTAGGGTCCTGGCCAGCTCTCACTACTCGAGTCCGGGGCTCGCTTGCCAGGAATGAGGGACAGATGGGGCTGAACCAATTCAAATCTTCAATGTAAAGGGAAATAACCATCGTCGTCTTCATGGCGCTCTTCCTCGGGGGAAGGAGATCCCGTGTGGGTCACCGGACCAGGTGAAAGGTCAGCCAGTAGATAATCATGGGCTGGAAGGCGGCCGCAGCCAGGGTCAGGTAGAGCTGGAGGCGCTGCCTGGGGGCGGGGCCCCCCACCCCGTCAGAGCCCAGGGAGGTCATCCGCAGTGAGCGCACCTATGGGAGACGCACCTTCAGGGCGGGCCGGGTGCTCCCTGGCTGGGGGAGGGGCAGACACCCCGGAACCACTCGGCCCAGGGAGGGGATTAGAGGGGAGAAGGGAGGGCTGGGCTGGCCCCTCTGCCCCGGGTTCAGGACTCACTATGAAATACATGAGGGCGGCGGAGGTCCAGGCGAGGGCCACGTAGTAGCCGTCACTGCCGAAGAGCAGCCCTGTGAGCACGCTCAGGATCATCCTGGGGAGGAGAAGACAGTTGGGGCCCCCTCACCTGTCACCTCCCGGGGGGCTCTGGAGGCCTCTCCCCACCAAAGGGAACCCACAGTTAGGGAAACGCTCCCCAGGAAGTCATCGCTCCCTCCCTGGCTTCCGTTTCCCCATCAGTAAAACGAGAAGTTTGAACCAAATATTCCGAGTCCCCCAGCTCTGGGGGGACATTCTCTGTTCTAAGATCTTCCCAGGAGGCAGTTGGGTGGCTCCAAGGATAGAGCTCTGGGCCGGGAGTTGGGAAAGCCTGAGTTCAAATCCAGCCTCAGCCACTTACTAATTACACGACCCGGACAAGCCACTTAACCCTCATTTGCCTTAATCCAGTGGAGAAGGAAAAGGCAAACCGTTCGCTGCTCCGCCGTCCCAGGCCGGAGCTTCCTCCTCGTGCTAATAGTCGGGACTCGTGGCTCTGGCAGCCACGACCCGCCACGGGCCTGCCCGGCGGCCTTTCCCTAAAGCCCTCTCCTGTGCTCGAGGGCCTTCGCCCGACTGCCGGCTCTGGGCCGACACGCGCTTCCTGGGGGCTCTGCGGGGCCCACAAGCCCATCAGTGCAGCCGGGAGAGGCCCGAGAGGACAAAAAGCTCCCAAGGGAGGAAGGCTCGGTCGGGACGGCACTGAGGGCCCCCCACCACCCCACCCCTGCACTCTGCTCCCCAACCCTGCCATCCCCCCATCCGTCAGCCTCTCCATCTCCTACCTTCCTTCCAACACAGCCCGTTGCCGTCCTGAGAAGCCCCTGACGAGGCCCCCCTTGGCCTCTTGCTCTCGGCCCTAATCCCCGCCGCCATGCTCAGCCCCGCGCTCCCTCCCAGGGTATCTCCTCCGCTGGCTCTGGGGCTTCTCCCACCTCCTCGCGGCCGCCCCCTCCCAGAGGAGCCCCGGATGGACGCAGGCCGGGCCAGGCCCTCAGAGCCCAGAGCAAGGGACGTCCAGGCCCACATCCCGGGGCGGCCGCTCTCCCCGACACGCTTCTCTTCGTTCCAGCCTTGCTAGGCCTGCAGACGGGCCTCATCCCTCCTAGCCTGGAGCCTCGCCGTCTGTCCTGCCTGCACACTCTCCCCCCTAGCTCTCCCCTGCCCTCCCTGGGACCCCTCCTCGGCCCACTGGCCCTGCTGCCTCTCACTCCGGTCAAACAGACCTTCCCACGAGACCCTCCCCCTCCCCTCTCCATGCCTTTGCATTGGCAGTGCCCACACCAGGAAGCCCCCCACCAGGCACCCCCCCACGCACTGGGCCTCTCCCCAGCAGGCAGGGCCCAGTTCAGCCTTCACCACTCGGTCCCTGACCCGCAACAAATCCTACTGAGCGCCGCCATCCCCCGAGGCTCAGGCAGGGGGGCAGCGAAGGACCCACGAGGGGAGCGGCTCACCCAGAGTCACAGGGTCAGCTTCCTCCGACCACCCCAAAAGCACTGCTTTGACCCCCTTCCCCAGACTGCCCCCCGAGACTCCCCCTGACCTGAAGCTCCAACTTGGGCACTGCCCCCCCAAACTCACCCCACGTATTTGTAGCCGCTGTAGGCGAGCAGATGGAAGGTGCTCAGGTCACTTCGGACAGTGGCCAGGTAGAGGCCAAGGAGCAGAGCCAGCACCTCGATGACCACCCACACCAGGGCTGTGCTGGCACACAGGCCGAGCACCTCGGGGGAGAACCTGGCCCAAAGCATGGGGGGCCGTCAGTGGAGGAGGTCCTGCCCCTCCTCAAACCCCCCCCCCCGGTCTGTGGGTCTGGATTAACCCCCCAAAACCCAGCCTTGTTAGGCAGGAAACCAGAAAGTCTTGTTCCCATTTGACAGATGAGGAGACTGAGGCAGGATTAGAACCCAGGGCTCCTCCCGCCATCATCCTCATGGCAGGGAACATGGGGGGGCCCTTTGCGGGAGACAGTGCCACCCACCTTTTCTGAATCCCCAGCGCCATCCCGGCCAAGAGGATGTACGTGATGAAGGCCATCGCTGCGAAGAGTCAGAGAAGCCCGAGTTAGCCGAGGCCAGCCCCCCCTTCTCACCAGCCCCCCTTCTCACCAGCCCCCCCATACTCACTGGGGATGTAGAGGTCGGGGGCGTTGAGGTCCTGCCGAGGGGGCAGCGGCACGTCCCGGCTGTACTGGACCTCCCAGTTCTCGGGGGCAGAGAGAGCACAGAGAGCACGTCAGGGCCCAGAAGCTCTCCTGGACAGCCCGGGAGCCCCCCAGCCCGAGGGGAGCCTCACCTGGTGTGTGTACGGGAAGACGAGCAGCCCCAGCTTCTTGGCCACGTAGGACGTGTCCACCGCGAAGAAGTGTTTGAGCTTGTTCACAGAGACAAATCTGTGGAGCTGCCGACGCGAGAGGCGGCCGAGGTGAGAAATGGGGGGGGGGGGGAGGCTGAGAACACAGAACCAGGACTGCGGGGGGAAGGGGGGGCCCTAGGACAGAGCACTGAATGCCGGAGTTGGAGAAGACCTCAGAGCTCACCAAGTCAGCCCCACTTGGGTAGCAAATTGAGCCTCAGGAGAAATAAGCTGCTCCAGATCCTCCCAAAATGGAATCTGAACTCAGGTCCAGTTTCCAGCCCCTCTGCCTGGCCCTCGGCACTGCCTGAGGCCCACGACCTCGTGGGTCAGCTGTCCGGAGGCAGGCGGGGCGGGCCAGCAGAGGAGCCCGGATGGGGGCCAGGCTCCGACACGCACGTGCCCTTCTCCCCACAAAGGCTCCCCCCGGGGCCGGGCTCGCTCACCTCCTTGTGCATCATGTCTTTGCCTTGGGAGGCGATGGAGCTGCCGTAGGACATGGCCATGTTGGCCACAGGATCCTCGAGCAGGTGGTGGACGTTGAAGGCCACATCCGAGCTCTGAGGCGAGTAAGCGCCGGGCTGCGCCGGATACCCCCGGCTCGTGTCATCGAAGAGTGGAGGCGGCTCCGGGGCTGCCCTGGCCCGATGCTTGGAGCCTGAAGGGGAGAGAAGAGGAGGGCAGACGGCGGAGGCCGGGCACGCACTGGCACCTCAAGAACACAGCCACTGGCCAGACCAGCCTGCGGCTGACTCCCGCGTCCGCCGAGTGCTCGTCCAAGGACCGGCCGGGAGGAGACGTTTCAGGCACCTTCATGTCGAGGCTCCACATGGTTGGCCGGACAAGTTCGCAGAGCCTCCAAGAGGGCATCAACACAGCCTCTGGCCCATCGACCCTGGATGGCCGCCGTCCCAAGGAGGCGCCCAGCAACACGGAGGCCTCCGTCTCTGCCCGAAACTCACAGCAGCCCTTTAGGCAGTGGCTGAGCAAAGGGCAGTATAGGAAGGGCCATACAGAGGGGCACAGAAAGACTCAGCTAAATGGACGGAGGGAAGGAAGGGAGCCAAGAAAATGACACGGAGGCCGACCAGAGAACGAGTAGAAAGGCCCTCCCTGACCTGAAGAAGATACAAAGGGACAAGGCCCCGCGGAAGGGGGTGCCGGAGCCCCACATGGCCCCCTCCCCATCAATCTGCAAAAAATCCTTTGTTTGAAGGAATCACCCTTGGGAGTGGACAGGTAGAAGGGCCCTGAGGCATATCTGAGCAAAGGAAACATGAAATATGTCATGAGAAACCTAATTTTCTTTCTTTAAAAAACAAACAAATCCTGACCTCTCATTTTAGAATCCATACTAGGGATCAGTCCCAAGGCAGAAGAGTGGGAAGGGCTAGGTCACTGGGGTTAAGTGACTTGCCCAGGGTCACCCAGCTAGGAAGTGGCTGAAGCCACATTTGAATCCTGGATCTCTCCTCTCTAGACCCAGCTCCAGAAATCTAATTTTCTCTAAAGACCCTGAGGAAGAGGTAGCTCGATGCCCCCAGAGGCAGCTCATTCTGAGCCCCCAGTCTTGGTCTGTTCCTCCCTGCTGCTCCTGGTCCCCAGATGGCATAAAACCCATCCGGGCCAGTAGCAGGACAACTGTCCATTTCTGGGGTGACTCTCCCCATCCCAGGGCTTGGAAGAGATGGGAGTCAATAACTCCTTCCCTCTAAGAAGACGAAGGGCCACCAGGTGTTCTGATGTGCCCAGTGCTGTCACCACAGTTTCAGGGCAGCCGGACCTTGTCCCTTTTGGACATCCAGGCCTTTCCTTGCTCTGAGCTGCTCTCTAGCACCCACCTTCCCTGAGAGACAGATCAATTGCCCCGACACTGTGCCAAGGACTGTCTTGATTTTTCTTGGCCCAGAGTGGGTGCCTAGTAAACAAAAGCTTTTTCTTCTGTTCCCCATCGAACAAACCGAGACTCTCTCACTTCAGCTACTTAAGGCTAACTGGTCCACAGCCTTAACATCCAAGGAACCAAGTGGGAATCTTGGCTCCAACTCCCTGCTGGTCCACTCTGGACACTCGTCATGTCCCGCCCTCTACAAAATGAGGGGATTGGCCTACGGCTCCAGTTAGGAAGGGGGTGCGGGGAGCTGGGGGGCCTCCAGACAACAGCGTGGATAGGGAAGGGGCACAAAGCCTCAGCCTGAAGAGTCGGAGGAAGAAAACGTTTACTTAGACAAGACTGGTTCTAGTGAGCCCCAGAGGGAAGCCCAGAGGAACAGATGGGGCTGAGACACGGATTTGTACAACTAAGGGAAAGTGGGGTTTGGGACTAGATTTATGTAGCTTCAGAGGATTTTGAGCTGGAACTGGCAGGGCTGAGAGGACCCTCTGAACGGGATGGCAGGCTCAGGAGGGCCTTAGAAGAGGGAGGGGGTAGCAGAGCTGGGAGGCCCCTGAGGGCAGAGAAGACCAAAGGGCATCATGAAGAATGACTCGTCGGGCTGTGCCTGCCTTTCTGTCCGGCAGCACAGGGCAAGAAGGGGCAGGTTTAGGTGCCACCCAAGGAAGGCCTTCCAGATCTTCATAGCTGTTCTGCCCAGGAACGGGCCACTCCTTTAAAGGTAGTGAGCTCCCCGTGCCTGAGGCTATACAAACCTAGGCTACAGGAGCAGGGCTCAGCTCGGACCTCTGGCAGGGAATGGAGGATGGGATAAAGGGGGGGAACCATCGCGATGGCGTCACAGCCCGCCCCCCCCTCCGGGCTGGGGGCGCCCGCTTCCCGGCCCCGCGCTCACCTTGGGCTCCATAGCCCGAGTGATAAGCCATGAGCGAGCTGTCTCCCGCCGCGGGTGTGCTGGGCACGAATGCTATCAGGGTCGCTGCTCAGGACTCCGGGCGCGAACCGCCGCCGCTACCGGGCGCCGGACACGTCTCCTCCCGGGCCAGCCGCAGCCGCCATGGCCACAACGTCACCTTCCCCGCCTCTCATTGGTCACCGTCCCACGTGCTAGATGCACCACCCCTTTCTTCCATTGGCTACTGGCTCCTCACCCAGCCTTGGATTCGATGGAAGCTGACTTCCGCAATCTGAAGGGGGCGGGGCGAACAGCGTAGCTTTCTGATTGGATAATAGCATCGTCGGGGACAGAATGATCCAATGAGCTGGTCCAGTCTTTTATGAGGCGCATGCGCAATATGAGCAGGTGAAGGTCTGCCTGCCACGAATGCACTGGCAGGCGGGGGTGGATGAAGCTGTGCAGCGGGGTGGGGCGCGGTGGACTCGGAGAGCTCCTCCGGCCTAGACCGTGCTCTCAGCCTGCCGTTCCCTCCCTCTCTTTTCAACTCTGCCCTTCCCCCTTCTCTCCTTGACCTTCACCCCTTCCCTTTTCCTTTGCTTCTCCGTCCTTTCCCCTCCCCATCCCTTGACCTTCACCCTTTTCCTCCCCTTCCTCTCTTCTCTTTCCCTTCTCCCTATCTCTTCCCCTCCTTCCTCCCCTCCAGTTCTTTCTCCTTCCCTCCCCCATCCCTTCCTATTCTCCCTCTCCCCCCTTTCCTCCCTTCTTCTCCACCCTCTACTTTTCTCCTCGAATCCACCTCTTCTTCTTCCCCTTCCCTCCAGCCCCTTCCGTCCCGCCCCTGCTCTCTCTGTCCCTTAGCGGTTCTCTCGAGCCTTCCTCTCCCACTCCTGCTTTCTCTCTTCCCTGACATTCAGCTCTTCACCGCTTCTCCCCTTTCCCCTCCTGGCCTCGACCTCAGGGTCTACAAAGATCTTTCCACACCACAGCTTTGTGGGAGAGGTCGTCTGGGCATGGCTCGCTCTTCCTTACAGATGAATAAACTGAGGTTTAGAGAGAGAACCCAGGATTGGTCCAGTCAGTCTTCTCTCCTCTACGGGGACACTTCCCCTCCCAGGCCCTGGAAGAATATCGAGGCCAACCTCGAAGTGGGAGCAGGGGGAGATATCACAGCAGAGCTGGGTGGAGCTGGAGCAGGGAGAGGGAGAAGGATTTGTGTAGATGGAAGGCCTTGGATCTGTGATTGGCCGGCTGTCGGGCCTTCCTTGGCACCCTTGCAGTGCCTTGACTCGGCTTCTAGCCCATATTCTGAGTCTCGGTCCTTGGGGTCACGTCCTCCCCTCCTGCGGACCTGGGAGGGCTTGGGAGCTGTCCTAGTGCTGAAACGAGCCGTCTGGAAGCATCTCGGAGTTGGAAGGAGCTTCAGAACACACCTAGTTCTAAACAGGCAACCTTGGCAGCATTCCCAGCCAGTGGTCACCCAGACCCTGCTTGCAGACTCCAAGTGTTGTAGAACTCAACCCTTTCCCTCAGCAACCTAGCCTGCTGTGGCACCGGGGCTTAGGGAGTCTCCTCACTGAGTCAACTGAAATCGTGCCCTTTGCCCACATCCCCAATTAATTACTCCCACTTCTGACCTTGGAACCCTCAGAGCGGTTTGCATGTCACCGCCCCGCCCTTTACACTGTGACAGTCTTGAAGGCAGTGTCTATTCCCAGCCCCTAGCACTGGGCTACTAGGAGGTGCTCAATAAATATAAATAGAATCAACCAAGAGGATCTGGTGCCTGAGCTTAGTCCAGTGAACAATCAGCAGATAGTTAAGTGCCTGCTGTGTGCTAAGCACTGCGCTCTTTGCTGCCCAGAATCCCCAGGACTTTCTGAACTGTGAGTCTAGAACCCTGACAGGAAGTATGACACAGAATCCTGGCCTGATTGACTCTGGGTAGCACCAAAGCCCGGGCCAGCCTGGAAGTGGTGGTGGGAGCGAAGTGGAGCACTTGGTCCAGTCATCTGAGACTCAGATCTCGTTGAAGGTTGGGGCTAATGCCCTTAGCCTCTGAGCCCTGCCCCAGCGTCTCTACCTCTCAGATGGCTCTTGGTGTCTACCACCGGCCTCTTCCTGACCATCCCTCTGGGGCAGCAGAGCGGGAGGCTCTAGGACAAATTGTAGATGGGGGATGCTGCAGCGAGGTTCTAGGGCTTCACTTTGTTTTCTGAGAGCTTTCGGCCAACTAGTTCCGAACCCGCCCCGTCCCACGCCATCTCCACCCCCCAC
>NW_025351411.1:0-14962 GCF_016433145.1 Gracilinanus agilis
ACATATATAAATAACTATTATTATATTTATAATTATTAATATATAATTTATATACATATATAATAATTTTCCTGATATTTTCACTGCTGTAGTGAAGACTCACATTATCATCTCAAACCTGGACTACTGCAATATGCTATTGATTGATTTTCCTGCCCCAACAATCTCCCTATTTCAGGCTATCCTCCACTCAGCTGTCAAATGATTTTCCTAAAGCAGATACCCAACCTTGTCACCCCCTTCTCTCCATTCAGTAAACTCCAAGGACTCCTTATCACCTCTAGAATCAACTATAAAATCTTCTGTCATTCAGAGCCCTGGCTGCCTCCCAGCTTTCTACTCTTCTTGCACCTCTTCCCCTTTTAGGTCCTTTGTGAGTCTCAGTGACCCTGGCTTCTTGACTGTTTCTCCCTTACAATATATTCCATCTCTTGGCTGTTCCCAATGCCTAGAACACTCCCTCTGCATTTCTGCCTCCTGGTTTCCCTGTGTCCTTTAAATCACAACTGAAATCCCATATTTTGTTAGATCTTTTCCTGATTCCCCTTTAGATTGAATATCTTTTTTTCCCTGAAAATTATCTCCAGTTTATATTATTTATGCCTTATTTGTACATAGTTTGTTAGCATATTGTCTCCTACCCTTATACTCTGAGTTTTTGAGAACAGGGACTGTCTTTTGCCTTTCTTTGAGATTTTAGCAAATCAAGTACTTTATAAATGCTTATTGACTATTGATTGGTAACTTGGATTTCTTTCTTTGAGAACTGCTTATTCATATCTTCTGATCATTTATCAGTTGGGGGAATGGCTCTTATTCTTAAAAATTTGGATCCATTATATATTCCACATATATTTACATATATGCACACACATATGTTTTAGAAGTGAGAACTTAATCAAAGAAACTTGCTTCAAAGATTTTGTCCTTAGTTACTTCACTTTTGATTTTAACTGCATTTGATTTTGTTTGTGTAAAACCTTTTTTCTTTTCATATAATCCTTGTTCCATTTTATCTTTTATAGTCCTTTATTTATCTCTTGTTTGGTCATGTAGTTACCTTATTCATAGATCAGAATTGTAATTTCTTTCTTTCTCCTTTAATTTGTTTGTCATAGCATCCTTTAGGCCTAAGTCATGCACCCATTTGTATGTGTGGGTTTCTACCTTGGTTCTACCAGATTGTTTTCCAGTTTTCCCAATAGTTTTTTGCTAAATACTTATGTTAGTAGCTGAAGTCTTTGTGTTTATCAAACAGTCAGCTATTATCTTTACTTCTTCCTCAGTACCTAATTTGTTCCACTGATCAATCTCTATTTTACTTAACCAGTATCAAATCATTTGATTGTTATTGCTTTGTAGTTTAGTTTGAGAACTGGTACTGCTAGACCCCATTCCTTCCCACTTTAATCATTTTCTTTTAGAATCTTGACCTTTTCTTCCAGATGAATTTTAAAACTATTTTCTAGTTCAATATTATTTTCTAGTTATTTCCTATTTTATTATTTACTAGTACAATTGATGGATTGATTGGAATGTGATTAAATAAATAAATGAGTTGAGGTAATATTGCCATTTTTAGCATATCAGCTTAATTTTTCTATGAACAATCTGTATTTTTAATTATTTAGGTTTATATTTTCAGAAAATTTGTTTATATTTGAATTTGTATAATTCCTTTGTGTACTTTGATAGAATAACAAGTATTTTATACATTCTGAAGTTATTTTAAGTAGCATTTGAATGTGAAGCAGCATATTCAGGTAAAAGAATGGAGTGGAAGTTTGAGGCAACTGGTTTTGGTCACATATATGACATTGGGCAAGTCTCTTAATTTTTCTAATCCTTAATTTACTCTTCTTATTTTACTCATGAATTTAAAAATTAATCATAGCTTACTCATAAAATGACCAGATGACCTCTAAGGTCTTTTTATTGCTAAATCTATGCTTCTGCCAAACCAGAGAAAGATACTGAATCTTCCTGTGCCTTTAATTTTCCAGTGGTTATAGTAGACTATGAAAACAGTTAGAAACTACATTTGTGGAGATTTCATGATTAGATAAGACTACACTTTTAAAATAGTAATGAAATCTAAAAGTTGGAGGATGTAATGAATTCAGGATGATGGATGACAGTGCAGACTGCTTTGCTACATCTGTGCCTTGCTAGATTTTTCTTCTATCTTTTTGTGACCCACCTCAGAGAGACATAATCATTCTCTACTAATTAAGTCTTCTTTATAGTGACTCTGGGCACTAGCTATTTATGACTTTTATTATCATTAGAAAAAATAAGTAATGAGATTGTAACTACAAAAATGAGCTGTTTGTGCTATATAAAATAGCTACCTACTGGTAAGCCTTACTCTCTGATATGGTTTGTATCTTTTTGTGTAAAATCACCACAAAATAATCAACACAGGCATAAACAACATGGTTTAATAAACCTGCTAGAGGTTCAAGTTTCCTTTTTTATGAGTTAACATTTAATGTAATGTGAATTAATTGAAATAAACCCTAACTAAAAAACAATCATCCCAGATATGTGGCAAGCAAAAAATTCCATTAATTTTCATATAATGTATATCTCTGTGAGCGTGTGGACACGTATATAGAGTAGAGTCCCATATCCATGGGGTATACATTTCAACATTTACTATAGATGACTAAAACCTAAGATATTAAGGAAACATCTGCTGACCCCCATATATATGTGCTCCATCTCCCTGATGTTGCTCTATAGCTAGGCACTTTGAGGTCTCAGACCCCTACTTCCTCCCCACAAAAAAAAAAAGTTGAAACAGAAGAAGGGAAGACCAAGAGCTCACCACTGCTGCAGGCAGATTTCTAACACTTTAGATTGACCTCAGTAACTGAAACATAAGAAAGCTAAGAGGTCCTCCTGTCAGATGGATGGATGGATGGATGAATGGATGGACAGATAAAAATACAAATGATATATATGTGGTGTGTATATTACAATTAAGGTTTATATCATGGATTACATTGATTTTTTTTTACTTTTTTTAAATTTTTTTATTTTAAACCCTTAACTTCTGTGTATTGACTTATAGGTGGAAGAGTGGTAAGGTAGGCAATGGGGGTCAAGTGACTTGCCCAGGGTCACACAGCTGGGAAGTGACTGAGGCCGGATTTGAACCTAGGATCTCCCATCTCTAGGCTTAGCTCTCAATCCACTATCCACTGAGCTACTCAGCTGCCCCTCATTGATTTTTAACAATATGAAACTTAGATCAACCTCGTTCTTTTGAGAAAATCTATCATTCAGATAATAATGTATTTCTGTATTAATACTTCAGCATTTTAAGTATTGTTCATCTATGTTGGTAGGTAGAGTTTCCTTGAAATTAAGTTCCCAACACTAATAAAATCACAGATTTTATCAAATAATTTCCCCACTAATAAAGTTTCATTTTGGTGAAAGTCAAAATTAACTTCATTTTGTTAACATTATCTCATATGGAAACATTATAATTGATCTTTTAAATGATACCACAAATACTGGAAATTATCTGGTCTTGTTCTATATTTGTAAGTTGCTATTAATTAGCACTTCTCTATCATAATAATGATTCATATTTTTCATGGCAATATTGAGGTAATACTACGTTATCAAAGAAATCAAACCATATATACCAATAGAATTATCAAAGACAAGTCAAGTGCCACTTTAATGATCAAGTTATTTTATTTTTAATTTCTCATTTGCTGAAAATTGGTAATTCCTAAATGACAAAAATAAGATGCTTGAATTAAGAAAAGTATATAATGAACAAGAATAGCTTAATCACTGTGGGAGACAGCATATGAGTCAGTTTATTTTTTTTATCATACAATATTTGAAATCAACTATTTTCCTCTGCTTTCTTGTTGAAATTTCAGTTGGGTAAAACATGAGTATAATTGCATTTTCAGTGACTTTAGAAACGGCATTCTCTAAATCAAATTATATAAGGAAACTCACCTACAATTAAAGCTCCAACTCCTTTGCCTTGGCAATAATGCCCTCTACAATTTGCCATTAACCTACCCATATCCTCTTATTTTTACCACTAGATGGCATTGCTAGCCACCAGCCTGAGCCTATTGGAATTGAAAATCAAGCTCTGAGCTGTGATTATGTGCTTCATTATGAATGAGGGGGAATTTGAGTAAATGTCAAGTTCTCTGGTTCTCAAATAGTAATAAACTTCTTCTGTCCAACTCTGCCTCTCTCTAGGTGTCTGTTCTCATGTGTCAGTCTAAGTCTACCTGGGAAGGGTAGTCAGAATATTTCTTATTCTCCACTGCTAATTCCTTTCTTCCTCTGCCACTATCAAATCAGTAATTTCTCTTCCCTGGAGGTTTATTCTACCCAAATTGAAAGCCCAGTTGAATCCTGGTAGATTTTTATCCACTGACTTCCTGGTTATACTCCAGTCTTCTTCAAGGTGCTCATTACTGACCTCATAATCTCTCTTTACCCTAATTCCTGCCCTGAGTAGTAGTTGGGGAATGTTGAAGTTCCTTCAAATACTCTATCATCCCAGTTGCTCAATCTACTCAACACTTACATCCCACTTCCCCCAACCCTGTTGTTTTTATTTTCCCAGTACCGTACTTGTTGCACTTCCATGATAAAGAACTCTGGAGTTCCTTTTATGAATCATAATTTCCTCCTAAATCTATTCTTCATCCTCTTATGACCACTAGTCCTTCTACTCCCTCAGTACTTTAACAGATTTCTGGCTTCACTTTCCTTCCTTCACAATATAAATAATTTAGTCTACTGGTTCAGCTCCACACTGTCCTCTCCTCTCAAATCCCTTGTTTCTGTATTCTATCACCTCTCTCTCCCTGCCAAATTCCAACCATAGATCTGATCTGATCTGTCATCTCAATTCCTACTCACATAGAGATGAACAGAGTTGGAGAAAATTATAGAACCAGCATGGTTCTTACTATCTAACTAATATAATATAATATAATATCATATCATATCATATCATATAATATCTGTCTAACTTACTATCTAATCATGACTGGGCCTTCATTTCATTAAAGCAATCCTTTTATTCAATCTTAAATGATTCTGTATCCCACACTCCCAAACCTTTTCTTCATTTTTAACTATCTTACCCCACTTATCTCAGCCCCTTAGTTAAGGGACTTTTCTCGTGCTTTTTTATGAGGTCATTTGCCATGAGCACACTCTCTCCTTCTCAATATCTCATAATCCCTTGAAATCATCTCCCATTCTTACCTCATTTATATTAGTCTCTGATAGAGAGGTGCCTCTTCTTATCAAGGCCAAACACTTTCCATCTATCCTTGATTCCATTGCCTTTCATCTTCTTCAGTAAACTGCTCTCACAATCATCCTTACTCACTCTAATCTTCAAGTTTTCTTTATCCACTGACCCCTCCATAGCAGCCTAGAAATGTGTCCAAATCTCTCTCGTACCTTAAAAATCCTTGCCATACCCTATCATCTCCAAGGACCATTGCTCTGGATTTCTTTTCCTATTCTTAGCTCAATTTCTAGAAAAAAGCTTTCTACATTTATTGCCTCTACTTTAACTTTCTTTACTCTTTTCAACCATTGCCAATCTAGCTTCTAAATTTATCTTTCAATTAAAACTCTTTTTGCCAATTTACCAGTAATTACAAAATCTTTTCTTAGTCCTCAACTTTCTTGACTTTTCTGAAGCATTTGACACTGGAGATCACCCCTCCTCCTATTAACTCTCTTCTCTCACTCCTTTCCTTATTTTTCTCTTATCTATTTGACTGCTCCTTATCAATATTTGTCATTAGATCATCCACCAGTCCTCCCTAACTGAATATACCCCAGAATTCTGTCCTGTGATCCCTTCTCTTCTGTTGCTAAATTTTCTATTACTTTATCAGTCTATAAGAATTTAATTATCTCTATCCTGATTTTTATATTTTATTCTAATCTCTCTCCTGATCTCTAGTCCCATATCACTAACTGCCTCCTAGAAATGTTATATTAGATATTCCACAGGCATCTCAAACTCAAGATAAGCAAAATATAGACCTGCTTCTTCACTCTGACCCTATGGTTCTTCCAAATGTTCCAATATTTATCAAGGAAACCACTTTTGCTTCTAGTAACCAAGTTTTGCATTTCTAACATATATCATTATCAACTCTTCAGTCTCTCTCACCACATATTTTCCATGAATTGCCAAATCTTATTTCTAAACCAATAATATATCTCCCATTCATCTCTTCTTCACTCTCAAAGCCATTATACTCACTCATCTGAAATATTGCAGTGGCCTCCTAATTGGTCTCCTTCCAGTATCTTCCCCAGTCCAATCCATCCTCCACACAGCTGCCAAATATTCCCAAAGTTCCAGTCTTGCCATATCACCCAACTATTCACTAAACTCCTTATCATTACCATTAGCCACAATGATAAATTTCACTATTAGACATTTAATGTCCTTTACAATTTGGTTCCAGCCCACTTTTCCCAGCATTACCATCCTTTATCCAAACTATGATCAAGGTAAAATGACCTTTTTACATACATAAAGATCAGTATGATTATTGACCTATTGGTTAGTATTTATCTATTCATATGAGGAAATCTAACTCTTCTGCAGTGTGATAGATTTCACTAAGCCCTAGTCATTGAACCTTACATCACAGAGGCAGACTGGTGTGTGTTCCTACATTGTTTTATTATTTTAGCATTTAATCAATAAAAATAATAGATAATACATTATGATAGCTACATAGCAAAATGAGTTATGGAGCTTCTGTTGTGAACAAGAAGACATGGGTTCAAATTCTGCCTCTGACACATATTAGCTTTGTGACTCTGGGCAAGTCACTTAATCACTGAGTGCCCTAGACACATCTCTGAGGCTATAAGTAGGGTAGGAAGTACTGATCTGTTTGGTAGAAGAAAGTTCTCACTAGATTCTCCCTATAGGTCTGGTAATTTGTTAAAAGTGGCATTATAAATAATAATAACATAGTTAGCACTTATATAGTGCTTTAAGATTTGCAAAACATTTTACTTCTTTTAACTCTTTTGATCCTCACAACCACGTTGGAAGACAGATGACACTATTACTCCATTTTATGGATGATGAAATTGAAAGCCAGAGAGGTTAGGTAACTTGTAGCTGCTGCACACCCGTAGCACCTTCTAGACTCGGGTTATCCTCATTCTATGCATTTATATACCCAAGTACCCAAATCCAGGAGTTCCAATTAAATACACAGTTCAGTTGTTTATGTCCATCATGATCATTCCTCCTTCAGGCTGTAAAAATAAATGGCAAATGAATTGATTATGGATTATAAACTGATTTTAGATACTCTGCTTGTTGTGCTTGCGAATTATCTTCAGTTTTTATCAGTGAAGTGAAGCTTATAAGTGAACTTCCCTTCAGGGCCAGGCCCAAGGATGCTAAAGAGACTCTTGTTTTGAAAAATAAAATATTTATTGAAATATATAAGGATAAAAAGGATTTCTAACTCTAAGGGATTCTAACTCCACCCAAATAAATTCCCTGGTTCTGCAAGGAGTCACTTCTCCTGTGTCCTCAGGCTACACTGATCCTTCCCGATCTAACTAACCCAAATTTTTTACTATTCTAAATAAACTAACACTATTATCCTTATAATTCTTAACTTTGCCTCTAAATTATAAAAATAACAAAGGCTAGCTGATTGAGTCTCAACAAGAATCAAGTTAGGATTCTGAGCCTTAACAGACTCAGAGTCCAAAACTTTGGTCTTTTCTTTGGTCTTCTCAGAATTAAATCAATCTATAAAAACAGCAATAGATAGTCAATAGTATTTCCCAGTTTGGAAAAAGAAAACACTTAGCTCCTTCAGGTCTTTCCCTCAGAGAGTGAGAGAGAAGCAAAGATTTTAACTCCTCCAGCCCCGAGATAGAGAGTCTCTGTGAATGACTCTGCCAACTGCCAGAGACCAACTGCCACTCCCAGAGAGAGTAACTGTCACAGGGAAAACATTAGATTTGAAACTCACACTCTGGCTCAGCTCTGTTTGAAACTCCAATTCTTTCTCAAGCCAGATTCTCTACTTATCTCTAAACTAATAAAACAATACTTATTTTCTAATGTCATCCTTATAAGGCAAAGAAATATAGGAAATATAATAACATTTTCCAACTGGTGTTCATCTCATGCAATCCAGTAGAGCCATTCATTAGATGAAGTATTTGTGAACTCTGAATCCAAGTCTTATAGCTTGATCTTGTGGCATTAGATGAAAATCCTCTTGTACAGACTGAAATTCTTACTGATCTTCCCTTCTGGGCCCTTTCCTGAGCAAATTTCCATATATTTCTAATTCATGGAGCAAAGAAGATTGACTCAGAGGTAGATGTCTGGCAAGGAGAGCCTGCTGCCACCATTTTCCTCGGATCTTTTTGACAAAAGTGTAAAGAGTCATTTACTTAACATTTCCAACCATTAAAATGTTGGTCACTTTCTCCCTTTCCCTCTGGCTCTCTTTAGCTTTTTGACTTTGTAGACCAAGCTGACCCAATATACAGAGCTGTAGTCATCAGATGGCTCAGAAGTACTTCAGAGAATTTGGAGTTACCTCAGCAGCCATCTAGAGACACACCGACACACACATATCAGAAAGCACTTCTCCCTAGAACTTATACAATAAATAGTTACCCATCTTCTGCTTGAAGAGCTCCAAAGAAGGCTAACCCACCAACCTCTCTTGGCAGCTCATTCCACTTTTGACCAGCTCCAATTGTTAGGAAGTTTTTTCCTGACATTGAGCTTGAATTGATCTCCTTTAAACTTCTATTCATCATCCATTAAATCTGTTACACTTATATCCTATTTCCTCTCTGTGCATTTAATGCTCCAGGCACACTAAACTACAACAAATTGTTCTCATCTGCCCATTATGCTAGGGGGAGTCTTCATCCCCTAACTCACCAACAGATTAGAAGCCTCTCAGGTACCCTCAACCTAGTTTTTACCCTGTATGTCAGAATGATTTTACTGGGGCATGGCCACTGTGCATGCTACAACTTATTTGTTAGGAGATTGTATAAGAAATAGCCAATGTAAATCATTTTGCTATTATCCATTCCAGTAGCCCCATGCTTAGCCATTGTGGTTATCATCCCTGTTTTACAGAGAACGAAGCTGAAGCTCAGAGAGTTAAGTTTATTTACCCATAATCAAACAGCTAGCCAATATCAGAGACAGGATTTCTTTCAGATTTTCCTGACTCTAATTCAATTTTTCTCTTTACCCATCTATTCTATTTCTTATAAATCTTAAAGCACTATGTAAAAGTGAATTATTCTTACTGAAAAACTTTACCTGCCCAAATGAGTTAGCTCCCTCCATTTCTTGGGAGAGAAAAACATAACAAAATACAAGATTAGGGTCATACATTTCAACCCTGTATATATGGAGTGCCCTGGAAAGTTGTATATTGAACATCATTCCAGAGTCAGGTTAGAAGTCTAATGTGAGGCACCAGATTCTGAGTAACTAAAACATAGCATATATTCACTGATTTTATATTAGCATCCTAGATGTGATGGCTATTCCAGCTGAGCAATTAACGCCTTCTACTTGTGTGTTTCTAATACACAAAATGTTCATAATTGCCCTTCTGCCGAAATCACAGCAGGCCCTTAAAGTACTTCATAAGATATATTTCCTGTCAGCTTAAAAGAAAATCATCACAAGGCAATTTCTCATTGCCTTCCCAAGCTGTCATTTTATTTTAAGAGTGAGGGCCAGAAAATGAACCCCAATTAGAATCAACACTTTGCCATGATATATGATATCTACAGTGTTTTGCCATGCTTCCAGTTCTATTTAATGCGCATTGATTAAGCAGCTCCCATGTACAGAGCACCTTCCCACCTTCCCCTATAAGTGCTGGAGATATGATTAGGAAGGAAGCCACCGTTTTTGACCTCTTTCCCTTACTGCCTCCTAGAGAGACAGGACATACTACAGTGACTATAAAATAAAAATATTATATGATAAATGCATCAGAGAGGCAGCAAATGAAATTTAATGATGAGGTCTGAAGGGCTTAATGAAAAATGTGGCACTTGAATTTAAAGGATGAGTAGGAAGACAAAAGACAGAGAGAAAAGGAGAACATACCAAAGATATAGTAGGGAAATGGGAGAACATGTTCTGGGGACTACTGTCTAATTTGACTAGAAGGTAGAATGTGTAGGAAGAAACAATATTACAAAATGCTGGAAAGGTTTAGTTTCTTCTTTTCTCCGGTTTGGGGCTTGAATATTAGAAAAATAAAGGTATTTGAATTTTACTTGATAAAGTAAAAAAAGAACCACTCATTTTTTTTTCTTGAGAAGATACTACATGACTAAAAACTACTTATATGATAAAAAAAATTATGATTCACTGACTACCAAATACAGTTTTAAGGATCCTTACCTTGGTATATATTCATCTGGAGAACTTTTAAGAAGGAAAGCAACTCTCTTTTCCAATAGGACCAGGTTTGAGAAATATAAGATTTTAATTGTTTTCTTTAACTTTTCCATCAGAAATATAAATAAAACACTATAGTTTCCTGTGAAATCCAATTTCACTATTGCATCCACCCATAAACTTGGACCATTCTCATTTTATCTTGTCCTTTTTCTTTTTTTCTTAAATTACATACCTACCATTGCCACATAAAGCCATATTTCCCACTTGGAAGATAATTTAATAGGATCCCATTTCCTGGCAAGCATGACTCAAAATTGAGGAAAATTGTTAGATATTTATTCAATGAAAATCAGATTAGAGAGTAGTATTGCAGTGTTCTTTTCAGTACCTCATATTTAGGGGAAAAGCAAGGACTATTGCCAAGATCAAAAGGAAGTACCATCAGGACTATGTATATAGAATATTCAATGAAAGTTCAATATATTAATGTCATCACAACTCCAAACACTAGAATTTTTGCCCTATAAACAAATCCAAACCCTAATATAGTTTTCCAAATCAACTGAGAAAAATTAGTCAGATAATTTTTCTTTTTAAAAGAAAATAATATGGAAAGAAGTAATTTACAAAATGTAGAAGGAAGACTTGGTTCAGGACAGTTTAGTGATAGTCTGATACTGGAATAAAATGAAGTACTCGTTTCATTCAACATTGACCACAAAGAGATTTCCTTAGCCAAACCATAGAAAGGATAAGCTACAAAGAAAGATATAGCACTTAATTAGGATAACTCTGGAAATCCATCTGGTCACCAAGGCAGGATGTGGTGACTCATTTTGCCTTGGTACTACCAGCAAGGCTGAAGGAACCAGACTCCATGTGGTGCTCCTGGGTGTAAAGGAGACCACATCAATGCAGTCAAGGTGGCTTTCTTGATCAGTCAAGTCTGAGGGAGATCTTCTTTGGCTTTTAGGAAAAGAAATGACCTAACCTCCTGGGTGTTTGAGGGAGATAATTCAGGAAGAAAGAAGATGGAACTCAGACCTATCACAGCACCATTGTAGTACCTCATCATAGAATGCCAGTAATGGAAGGGACTTTAGAGATATAAGAGTTTTGGCTTCAACTTCTTGCTTCTCTTCTTGGAAGGAATGAAAATACCCCTTTGAGGAAGGGTAGAGGGAGAAGAAGAGAGAGAATATGTGTGTTCTGCCTCTCTTCAACTTTCCTTGGAGAAAAAGAGTACTAGGCTAGAAAGATATATGTATATATCTTTATATATGTCATATATTAATATATATATATATTCTCTCTTAAATATTGTTAGTCTATGGCTGAGGTTTTCAGATTCAGACTAGCTTCCAGTCACTCTTTTATTATTGGGGGGAAACAGGACTCCAAGTTTTACACCCAAGACTTGACTTCTTTCCCAACAAATATCAGTTTCACAATGAACACGCAAAGTAATTACAAAAAAACTATATATAATATTTGGCAGTAAAGTAGAAATCAGAGGAAGTATATGTAGGAGAATATATGTTAGAGTAAAGAGCTTTTCCATTGGGAGTGAGTCAACATAATCGAAAGAGAGATCTAGATCTCTTACCCAAGGGGAAAAATTCTCCTACGTCTCTAGTGTAGCAAGCTGAGAATAGGGACATGAGAGAGACTACAAACTCTTCTCATATCTTCCCAGAGATATTTTCTTCAGCAGCCTTTTTTTTCCATTTTCCTTCTTGAATCTGCCCAAAGTGACTAGAAACTTGAAAAAAAACCCAGTGACCATCTCAAGAAGTAATGAAGAGCCTGAAGGTCTTTTGTTCCCAACAACTCTTCCTCACCCTTCATTCAGGGCAGGGCATTCATCTCTGCCAATGAAGAAAAAATTCTATACCAATGGTCTTTGGAACTGAGTTTGCAATTTCTAATGAAAAGAGAAACCCCGTGGATTGTCCAATGTCACAAATTCTCATTTCCACTTCAGTGCACTTACCATTCTGTACCACTGACACCACCATAGCATATTAAGGCTGGAAAGGACCTTTTAAATCATATAATCCAACCACTTAAATTAACAGGCTAATGCCTAGGGCAAAAGAAATGACCTACCCAGAATCCCAGCTAATAACTAGCAGAGCCAAGACTCCTGACTCCAAATATGCTCTTTCTATTTCAATGGTGCCTTTGAAGTAATTTATGCAGGTTGCAAATGATTCAAAATTACTTCCTTGGTATAGTTTTTTCTCTTAGAGAATAGTGTAAGGAAAGCATTTTATGCCACTTAAGCCTCAGCATAATATGAGAGAACTTGTGATATCGAATGAACTCTATGGACCTGTTATAGGTGAGCTGGGCCCACAGTCTCCTCAAAAGATTGTTCCAAATTGGCCTCGTTTTTGAGGCCTATTCCTGAGCATTGATATATTTAACATTCCCAGTGACAGTGAGAAGGAACCAAAGTCATGCTTCATCTATTTCACAAATTCACCATTATTCAGTGAGGGTTCCTTTTTTTTCAGATATCAGGTAAACTGTCTGATCACTGATATCCTTTGAATTTTGAAAGACTATGATTCTAAAATTATGTAGAATGATTGGCATAAAGAATAATATGAAAGAGAAGTATGACCAGCCTGGCTGACAGGCCAATAATAAATCAAGAGCAAAGGATAACCTTTGGATAGCCACCATGCTTTATTGGTATCATTGAGATGTCAGGAGAGCTAGGGAAATACCCATAACAAGTGGGACTGTAGCACTTGGAGAATTTACAGGAGAATCTGGATGAGACGAAGCAATGAAAATGTGTGGATGGGTTATTTGTACCAGTAGACATAGCATCCACATCAATAAAAGAAAATTTGATGATTCACTACAATTCAATATTGGTCCATACACAAAGTTATCAGAAGTTTATATTATGAGCCAAGTTTGACATGAGTCATCAATACATCTATTCTCTATCAAATTCCATATCGATATCAAATTCTATAGATATTTAACATAGTAATGTAACTCATTTTAGGAGAGCCAGTCTCAAGCATGAGGGAAAGACTTTTTTGGCTAATGGAATCTGTTTCTGAACTGGATTTAACTATTCTATTATGTTCTTGTATATAAAATGGAGAAAGAAATAACTAGTATGTTATTACATGATATCTATGAACACTAAATTATGAACTTCAATATATAGAATATTTGAATTTTAAAAAACACCACTGGCAATGTAAGGACTTGGGCTTTCTGCTGGATCTTTTCCAACAGAGTGACAAACATCCTTTGTGAACATATACATCTATTTTTTACCTTTCTTGACATTTATGATGAGCTATTATTCATTATTTACCTATTTATTATGATGATGGTGATATTTATCCCTCATTGGATTTTGAGTTTCGTGAGGATGGGGCAATGTTTGCCTTTACATGTGTCCCTGGTGCTTGGTATGGTACCTGGCATATGACAGGGGCATGATAAATGTTATTAATTTCACCACTATAAGGAAGGAGATCCAGCACAGAATCCAAGTCAAAGAGGGCATCTCTATGGATGGTGAAGTCCTTCAGATGCTACTTTGCTAGCACTATCAGTCCCTGGAACATCACAGAGCTCCTGACGTTTAAAGCCATTCAAAAGAGTTCTATCTGACCATCTACACCAATGTGCCTAACTAGAGAAAGACTATCCTTTACCCAGATTGTCACATACATTGGGATGGACCACCTACAAATCTTGCCAATTCATCTGCATATATAGTGGACAGATTGTACAGATGGGCAGTCAGTTGAGCCCAGAATTAAACAGAAAAAGGATGTTGAGCTGGATTGCCTTCATGTAAAATTAAAAAGTTCCTTTAATGACCCTTAAACTTTCCATGGAAATTAGGCTTATCTTCTTAATGCCACTATTCTATGGATGTTGCTATATGGTGTAAAAATGAATTCTTTAATTTCTTTAATTTAACAGGGAACCGGAGGTCCTCTTACCATAGAGATGTGTAGGGATTAAGCAGCCCAAAGTGACAGGGAGTAGGAACCGGGGAGCCCCCTGCTGAGCCACTGTCAGTTGCAGGCTGTCAGTTGCTGACAGTGAGGGCTGGCAGTTTCAGGGAAGTTGGCTGCTGGGCCGGAATTGGTCATTGGGGGGTTGGTTGCTGATGGTGTAGGCTCGTAATTAGTTGGTGGTTGACATTTAGTTTCTGAAATATAAAGACATGTCTGAGCTTACTGAGAGGGCTTTTGGCTTTAGCCTTTAGAGGGCTTTTTGCCTCTGGGACCTGTAGAGAGCAGGAGGTCTGTCTCTTAGGCAAGGATCTGCTGTCAATTGGCTACTGATGGTTTGGGCTGCTATAGAAAACTGATTGAAGGAGTGAGTGAGTGGTGGCTATCCATTATTTTAGGGAGTCATTGTTATTGAATCATTTATAAGTAGCATAGGTTAGATAACTCCACCAAGGACAGTCCCAAGCCCGGCTGAAAAAGGAGGAGGGTTGGG
>NW_025351412.1:0-5303 GCF_016433145.1 Gracilinanus agilis
AGGAAGGAAGGAAGGAAGGAAGGAAGAAAGGAAGAAAGGAAGAGAAAAAGAAAGGAAGAAAGTGGTTCCCTTGGCTTAATTACTCAAGGGCTCTAGAAGGAGACCTGCAGCTAGTTAAAATTTAGCCTTTCAGCAGTTTCCTTTCTTTTTTGTTCCTGTATTTCTCCCCTAAACCCTCTCATGATATGTGGTCTGAAACTGGACAGTTGTTGCCCTGGTATCCTAGTGAACATGGTGTTATAATTTAGCACTCAAACGCAGGAGCTGCATTTGATCTTCCAGGAAGGATCGTTTTTATTAGATATTTGCGTAAATTTTGCCATAGTTTTCTCAACTAACATGAGCTGGGGAAAGAAATTGCAAAGAATTTCAACATTGCCAAGAAAATCACAAAAATAGTCAAGAAGAGTTGCATACAATTGAAATGACTAAACAATAACAAATGTGCTTAAGTGTACAAACACTGTGCTAAACCCTGGGTATACAAAAGGAAGTCCTTTATCTGAAGGATTTTACATTGAGTGTCCAGAGGAAAGGTTGGTAGGGGGAAGGAGAGACAATATGTGAAAATGGAACTAGAAAGACTTGGAGTGGAAAAAAGAAATCATCCTCAGGGCTAGGTAGTACAGTTGATAAGATCTCTAGGTCTAGAGTCAAAAAGACCTGAATTCAAATTTAATCTTAAACATGTAGGTCACTGTGTGACAGCCACTTAATCTGTATGCCTCAGTTTCATCATCTATAAAATGGAGGTAATAATAAGCATCTACCTCCGAGGGTTGTTCTGAGGATAAAATAAGATAATACTTGTAAAACTACTGGACACAGTACCTAGCAGATAGTAGGTACAATAAATCTTACTGATGATGATGATGTTTGGTCTGGACCCTTCCTCAAAAAGGAAGTTCCAAGGAAGAATTCCTCAATGAGAGAAAAGTGTCCACAGGGGCCAAATCAAGAAGTAACAAACAATGGTGGCAAAGTCCAGAGAATTCAGGGATGGTTGGTCTTAGCATTAACAGTTGATATACAAAAGACACACAATTCAGAATTAATTCATTAACCTTTTACTGAAAGATTTTGAAATAAAATGGATTTCAATGTGAATGGAGTGTTGAATAGAAAATAATATGCTCATTAAGTCTGAAAACGAAATAGACCATTTTCTTTTTAAAAGAATATGTTTCCTAAAACAAATTAACCAGACAACATTAAAATTAATGACAAAATAGACACCAGACGGCCCATTTTTGATGGTAGAAGATAATGGTACATAAACTTCATTTCTTCCTTAATTTAGTAGTTCTACTATCAGACACACACCATGTTAAATATTGCATTTTTACCTTGATAAGATAAATTAGATGTATCACCCTCGAGCCCAAAATATGTGCGTATGTGTATATATTGACTTTTGGCATTATGATTCATGTTTAAAAATGTGAAAAAATATAAGTCTGTGTAAACAGCTATTACTTTCCAAACTTCCTCATAAGAATGTTGGTTGGTATTGTTATATTCATAATCTGGGAAGTGATGGATGCCACCTTGACTGACAAGGATGGCAGTCGGAAGACTCAGAATATTCCCAGGTGCTGTGAGCCAGGGGCAAACATCAGTTGGCCCCACAGTATAAATACCCCTCACAGCCACTTTGAGGGAAGTCTCTCTGGAGGTCTCTGGACAGGAGTTTCTGGACTGGGAAATCTCTGAATGGGTGGTGAAGGGTGGCAGGGAGATCTAAGAAGAAGAGGGTAGGAATAAATCTGAATATTTCCTGATAGACTGTGAAAGCTAGTGCATCACCAACACTGGTAGTGAGAAAGCTGAGAGAATAAGATCATCAATACAGCTGCATCAATAGCTTCCCTATTCTCTGGCTTGGCTGTGGCCAGGTCTGGCCAGAGGTAGTGGGAGTGAACAAATCTCCAGCTTCCTCCTGATCAATAGCCTCCAATCCTGATTGTCAACTAGTTTATAGATAATAGATCAATAGGGTCTCCAGTCCCCAATCCTTGACCTTGTCATCCTTTCCCTGGTTATAGATAAAGAGTGTTCAACAACAAGTACCTTCCTGAGGGGTCTTTATATGGCGACCCTTGGGAAGGGAGTCAATCACAGTCAGATCCTAAACATTATCCAAGGTAAATCATTAGCCCAATACTAATCTATCCAACCCCAGCTTGGACCTGAAAGAGTTACCCATCTATCTAAACTCTCAAGGGTCCTTGCTTGGGCAGCTATTAGAAATAAGGGATAACTTACAGCAGCAGTCAAGGGTATTAGGAGTAGGTGTTCCTCCATCAACTGCAGCTGAGGAGAGTACAGATAGATACATCAACATCATTGTACATCTATACATCTCCTTGGACCTTTTATTTATAACAGTATCAATATTTGGAAGCAAAAATTGGCAAAATTCTCAACTGCCAACTGATTCCTTCCTTATATATATCATCTCCTAGTTAAGAGAATCTTCAGCTCTGGCTAACTGGCACCTGCCAGTTCTCCTCTATTTAGAAATCCTGCACTTCCTGCCTCTTAAAGAGATAGAGGAAGAGATTAAGAAAATCTCTTTAACAAGAAAGTATCTGAGGCCAGATTTGAACACAGGCCTTCCTATCTCTAGGCCTGGCTCCACTAAATCACCTAATTGTTCCCGTTAGCTCCATTATGAAACTATTTAAATTTTTTCCTTTATATTTAGTTGTTCCATCCTTTTCAGTAGCTGCCAGTTTGCCACCTCTCCAACTTCTCTTTTTTCTTCTAAAGCTAGTTCTCTTCTTTTACCAATTTCTTTTCTATTCTCTTAAGAATCATTATTTTTATCTTTTATTTAGATTGGTTTCTTTGGCTGTGGACCTGAAGAAGCTATGAAAAAAATAGAATGATCTATCATCCACTTGTAAATCAGATGAATTGTCTAAGAGAAGAGTTGTAAAAAGGGGAACTATGGCATACAAGTGCCCTAAGAATTTTTAAATTTTGGATATTATGATATAGTAGCTTTGAGTTTTTATATGTTTTATAATACATTTTAATATAAATTTTACTTACCCTGCATGTGTAGCATAGCAAATATAATATTGTATTACAAAATAAACAAAACTTGCCTATGTTACCTTATTTATTAACCTCAAAATACAACAGACTTTGATTTTACAAATAAATCACATCATTTAAATTTCTCTCAGCTCACCTCTAAGACTGGGATAATAATAGTAACTAAACTCAAAGGGTTGCTGTGAGGACTAAATGAGATAATAGATGTATAGCACTTTGCAAGTCTTAAAGTGATATAAAAATGCCATTGAGCCCATTTTTTATATGACTGATTATAGGTAAAGGAAAACTGCCACATTGTTTTCCCTGTTCTCCAGAAGTATCACTACTTTAATTGTTCAGCATGATGGGATTACTTGTGGCAAAGAATGTATTGTTCCATATATCAGCTAAGTGGGGGAAGTTAGGCCACTCAGTGGATTGAGAACCAGATCTAGGGAAAAGAGATTTTTATGACTTGAGCAAAAGAAAAAAAGTCTGAGAAACTTTGGTCTAAAGCCTTCATAGTGGGAGCATGGATTTTCTCTAAGGTTGTTTCTAAGTTAACTTGGGATTTGCTTTAGGAAAATGTCACAGAAAAACATATGCATAGATTTTCTATTGGTGGAGAAATAATATATTATAATGCCTAATTAAAGAAAGAAAAGAATATCTGCATGTATACTGACATACATGTGTATGTCATGTCTAAGTTCTAATGTCTAAAAAATTAATGAAGATACTAATTAAAGTCCAAAGTAAATAATAGAAATGGAAAAAATCTCAATTTATCAAGAAATTAGTATGAAAAGAGATTTGCCCAATTGCCTTCAATATTAATTAGAATTAAAAATGGGAATGGAGGGTGCAGAAATGGGACAACTTGAGTAATGTTGAGATGAATGGGTTAATATATTCTAAAGTGTGACTAAAAAATGAGATTGACACTTTTATGTATATCAAATAAAATAATTGGTTCAATTAGGCACTAAAGCAAATAGTTTTAAAGCAATAAAATATTTTTTGAGGGAGTGATTTGGGGGAAGATGGAGTTTTGAAATTCCTCCTTTATTTCCTTAATCTTGCTTTAGAATACAAGAAAGGGGGTACAAGGAAAAAATGCACACCACATTTGAGAACATAGTAAAGGCTTCTAAACTTTATGAAGATCCATCTGTCCCATGCCTTTGTAAAGAAATTACAAGATATACAAAACAGCTCCCATACAGTCTTTTAAAAAGATGGAGTGATTTGCTGTTTCCTTCTCTCTTTTTTAGAGATGAGGAACTGAGGCAAATAAGGATAAGTGACTTACCAGGGGTCATCCAACTAGTGTCTGAGGCTGGATTTGAACTCATCTTCCCAACTACAGGCTGGATGCTCTATTGTACCATCTAGTTGTACATATATGCATGTACACATACACACACATATACATATGCACATCATATTATATATGGATATATGTAACAAAGTAAAGGAGATATATATACACACATATGTATATATACTTACACTAAGCTGTACCTTGTAACTTACATTTTATACCACATGCTCCCCATAAAATAAACAATTATAAGCCTATTATTCTTTAATATCATGAAACACAAGGTCATTGTGGAAGTTCACTTTCAGTTTATTAACTAGTTCCATCAGATTTTATCCATTTATATAATTTTCTTTGAATTCCAAAACTGAGCAACAGAACAACTTGAAGAACAGGAAAGGAAGGGAGTTTTTACTTAACTAGTTAACAAAGAGGGGGGAAAAGAGAGTAAAGAATTAACTAGAGGCCTGATCTGGAATTCTGGGAAGATGGCGCCGTAGAAGCAACAAGGCTCCAGACCTCAGTAAAGCCCTTTACCACCGATCAAGGATAAAGGGCTTCCACGCGTTCATAAAGAAAAGCCAGACTTAAGCAGAGAGTTTGCTGCTCAAACACAGAAATCAAGAGAATCACTATAAGGTAATTAAGAGAGTGGGGGGGAGCCCCTTTTCTTTAAGGGACCCAATAAGCTCAATTGACTTATATCCCTATAAGAAAAGAAGATATTGGTAACTCTTAAAAAATGTTATTACCAACAGGGTAGATAGAAGAAGAATAATTAGAGGGAACAGGGACAAACTGTATAGGATGAAATGTCAAGATATATGTATGTGTATGTATCTATGTGTGTGTGTGTGTGTGTGTGTGTACACACACACACACACACACACACACACACACACACATATATATATATATATATATATATACATAT
>NW_025351413.1:0-3498 GCF_016433145.1 Gracilinanus agilis
ACCTATGGAACATCCAGGTAGAGATGCCCAACAGGCAGAAGGTGATGGGGTGGGGGTGGGGCATCTAAGCTCAGGAAAGAGCAGGTTAGACTGATTGAATTGGGAGGCAGCTGGCGTTAGAGACAATAACTGAAGCCAGGTGAGATGATGAGATCTCCAAGAGGGGAGAAGAAAGGCCACGGACACAGACCTAGAAATGGATAATAATCCAGAAGAGGAGGCGGAGAGCCTAGCCTGTGGCACTCATAGACCCACCCTAACACACACCATGCCCACATTTGTACTTGCACATACATGGTGGGGCCAGCCTGGCCAACAATTTTGGGTCCTGGGAGCTCTGTGTTCCCTGGGGTTAAACTCATCTCCCCGGTGATGGCTGAAGCCATCTTCTGCTCCCCTGGCTCAGAGTCACTGTATGGTCTCCTGGAAAGCCCACATATCATCCTTCTACTCTCCTCCCCATTCCATTCTTCTCTTTTTCCCAGGAAAACTGGCTCCTAAGATCAGAGAACCAGGGGGAATTACCCAGCACCCCCCGCCCAGGGCCAGCTATTCATCTCCAAGAGGCCAAACTTTGCCTTTTTCCTCCCCTATGAGAAAAGTCCCCTAGCAACAGTTCCACCTCCCCATCACCCCTCCCAACCCAGGCTTGCCTCCTTCCCTTCAGACCCCACTGGATACAGGAACTGAGAGGATCACTGAGTTCAAGCAGACAGTAGATTGTGGTCAGTAGTGTCTAGTCACCGTGTGTATTTGCAGACAAATATATTGACAGTCACATAGACAAGACCACTTACATATGAACTCCATGTCCAGGGAGCCTTCCTTGATTTCTTCACCTGAACAATCTCTCCTATCTCTCATAGGAGAGTGCTTTGTACTAGTGCTGGCACACTCACAACTGTTGTTTAAACTGAATTCTACCCATCCAGGTTCCTGTCCTATCCCTCTCCTAGGAACTCCTAGAGACCTCAGGTTTCATATTTGTTTCCCCAACAATGAAGGGTCTAGAGCTGTGGTGGTGAACCTATGGCACCTGAGCCAGAGGCAGCACTCAGAGTCCTCTCTGTGGGTATGCACACTATCATCCCAGCACAGAGTTAGCCAGAATTTGTTACTAGAAAGCCAGAGGGACTCAGGGTAAGCTGCATCCCTTCCTCTTTCCATGGGTGCCTGAGGACATTCCACACTTCAATCTCCCCTCTAAAAGGTTCACCATTACTGGTCTATGGTTTTGCTATTTCTATTGCTGCTGCTGCTGCTGCTGCTGCTGCTGCTGCTGCTGCTGTTGCTGCTGCTGCTGCTGCTGCTGCTGCTGCCGCCGCTACTACCACTACTACTACTACTACTACTACTACTACTACTACTACTACTACTACTACTACTNTACTACTACTACTACCATTACTACTACTACTACTACTACTACTACTATTACTACTACCACCACTAATTATTATTATTATTACTACTGTTACTATACTACAACTATTAATGCCATCAAAGGCTAAACACCAAATTAATGATTTTTTTCTGGCCACATGAAACTTACTTATCCCTCACTAAAATGTGGAAGGTCTGAAATCTGAATTTGTGAAAGGAATAAACATAGATGTAGCCTTGGAGTTCTAGAGTAATATGGAATAATATTAGGAAGGGAAAGAGAGTGAGGCATTGGAAAAGGGACTAGATTCACTGTCAGAGAACCTGGGTTCAAATCCCATTAGTAGTATTTACTACTAATGTAATCTTGGGCAAGATGGTACAATGGATAGAGCACAGGGACTGGAGTCAGGAAGACCTGAATTCAAATCCAGCCTCAGGTATTTTCTAGCTATGTGATCCTGGACGAGGGTTTAACTTGTTTACCTAAGTTCTCTCACCTGTAAAATGGGGATAATAATAACACTAATCTCCCCAGGTTGCTGTGAGAGTCAAATGAATTATAAAGTGTTTGGGAAAGTTGTCTAGTAAGTGTTAAATAAATATTAGCCGTCATTGCATCACTTCTCTGGGTCTCAGTTTTCTCATCTGCAAAATGAGTGTTGCCCTACATCATATTAAAGGTTCCTTTCAGCACTCCATGGATGATCATAAGCTTCCAGTTCTAATCTGTCTCTGGTACTTACTAGCTCAGCTGGCTTATAATAAGCCCCTTTGTTGGACAGAGCTCTTCACAATAGCCCAGTGAGTTTAATTATTAACTCTATTTTGTAGATGGGGAAACTGAGGTTCTGGAGGGAGTTTTTAATTGATGTCAAATGACCACATACCCACACACAGACATATACCTGCGCATGTATTATCTACAAATGTACAAACAGATAGGTGGCCGTATTCAGGTTGACCTCCCCCAAGACACACCAAGAAATCGGGGAACCAATGTCTCATTTCCTCCTTCCTCACCCAATGCCCAGGGTGGGGCTAGAGTCAGAGGGGAGAGGAATGGTGGGTGGCCTGGGGGAGTTGGGTGAGGTCAGAATCCTGATGTGTGTGTGTGTGTGTGTGTGTGTGTGTGTGTGTGTGTGTGTGTGTGTGTTTGTGANTGTGTGTGTGTGTGTGTGTGTGTGTGTGTGTGTGTGTGTGTGTGTGTGTGTGTGTGTGTGAGGAGCTGATGGGAAGCCTTGATCCTGGCTTCCTCATGGGGGGATCTGGGGCCTTCATTACCAATACTTTGAGTGATGCTGTCAGCACTCACCTCACCTCCCCTGAGACACATAGATACCTGCCCAGGCCTGTGTGTGCATGCATGAGGATGGGGCCAGTGCCACAGGCCCATCTGCCCTCTTGGAGTGCCAGCTTGCTCCCATCCCCTTGTGCTCTGAATCTGTCTGTAAGCTATCTCTTCTTCCTAGGGAGATCCTTGGAGTTTGCTCAGAACACAGACTTGAATCTGGGTACACAAGATTCCCCTGGGGAGCTGGGCCCCTGGAGAAGCACCAAGGTAGTCTGGGAGGGAGCTCAGCAGCACCCACTGAGGGGATCATCTGCATGTGTGCAAGTGTGTTAGCAAATCTCTCTAGGGCCTTTGGCTAAGTGAGAGTCAATTGGTGGCAAGAGAGGAGGGCAACCTCCTGGCTGGCTTTTGGGGCACAGAAAGAAGTGCAGAAGCCAGCTCTGACCAGTTCCTGAAAACCATTGTTAAATTTTCAAGAGGAGCATTTACACCTCAAAACTCAACAAACTTTACAAACCAAGGCTTGATTTATTGTTTCATTGATTGTCTAGTGTTTAGAAAGTGATGGGGGGACAAACAGAGGGGCAGCTAGGGAGCTCTGTGGGTAGACAGGAGGTCCTGGGTTCAAATCTCCTCTCAGATACTTCCTAGTTATGTGACCTTAGGTAAGTCACTTAATTCCCATTGCCTAGCCCTTACTGCTCTTCTGCCTTGGAACCAATAGGAATGAAGGAAGGAAGGAAGGAAGGAAGGAAGGAAGGAAGGAAGGAAGGAAGGAAGGAAGGAAGGAAGGAAGGAAGGGAGGGAGGGAGGGAGGGAGG
>NW_025351414.1:0-8164 GCF_016433145.1 Gracilinanus agilis
ATATATATATATATATATATATATAATTTCTATAACTCTTCAAGGATTGCAAAGCATTTTTCATATGTTATTTCATTTAATCCTCACAAACCTTTGAGGTAGGGTCTATTGTTATGACCATTTTACTGATGAGGAAACTGAGGCTAAAATAGATAAAATGACTTGCCCAGGGTCATACCAGCTAGTAAGTGTGAGGCTGGATTTGAACTTGTCTTCCTAACTCCAAGTCCAGCCCTCTTCTAGTGACGTCTTAATTTAACAGTTTTCTGTTAAGTATCTGAGGTGTATGGAGTATTTAGGGAGGACTAGCCTGTCTGATATGAGGCCTTGCTAAATTTTTTTCAGGGCTGCTTGTCCACCTCTCATCCAATCCTCACCCATGGCTCCAAAAAGCTGTAGTATGGTCAGTGACCAAACCAGGTAAAACCCACTGGATGGGCTAAATCAGATTAAGGGCAACTGACAGGCTTCAAAATCCATCAGTTAACTGGGGGAAAGTCTACCCCAAGCATATGAAGACTTCCCTCAGTGAAGTGGACAAATGAGAACAATTTATTCCCATCACCATGAAGGTGACTGAAGTAGGAGCTACGGAGCTTTAGAGCTTGACCAGACATCAAAGACACCAAGGTCATCATCATCCACTGCATCCTGGGTCATTGCCAGTCATCCTGACTTTTGTCTCGCCGCTGGATTTTGATGACTCTGGAAGAGAGAAAGAGGCTGATGACTTTGTGCAACTCTGCTTCACTTAAATATAATTCATGAGCAAGTCAAGACATCACCCTGTGATGTCATTGGTCCTCTGAAAACAAAGGAGGAACAACAACAACAACTACCTTAAGCTTGGATTGGGGCAGATGAGTTAACTCTAATTCACAGTTCAACACTCTTCCCTCTACCATACATGTACTGCCTCTCAACTGAGCAGTTCTGCAATTACATCCATAGAAATAAACAACCTGTTTTCTGTGTGTTCGATTAACAATACCCAGTTTTTCTTTCTCACATGCATCAAAATGGTCCAACTGAATGGCGCTATTTTTATTTCTAACCATCCTTTGCCAGATTGCAATGTCAAGGCCAGGACTTTGGAGGTATTTCCTCTGTTTCACAATTCACACAGTGACTAACACATGTTCTGATTTGAAAACTTGGTAAAAATTTAAACTGAGCTGTAAATCCCTAAAAAGGATAATAGTTAATGGAGCATAAAGAGCTCTGATCCTTGGTTTGTAGCTCTGGATGAATATTTTTATGTAACAAGGGAGCTAAATATTTTTATAATCTGTCAAAGCCCCCCCTCTCTTTCTCCCTCTCTCTGTTTTTCTCCTCTCTCTCTCCCTTCTTTTTCTCTCCTTCTTCCCCTTCCCTCCTATATTTCCTATCTCCCTCTCTTTCCTTCTATATTCCTTTCTCTTTTCCTCTTCCCATCTCCTTTTCTTCTCTCTCCCTCCCCACCTCCTCTTCTCTCATTGTTTTTCTATCCCCTTCTCTTCTTTTCTTCCTCCTCCATCTCTCTTCTCTCCCTTCATCTTCTCTCATCCTTTTCCTTTTTCCTCCTATTTCTCCTATATCCCTCTTTCTCCTTCTTCAGATCCTATCTCTCCCTTTTCTTTCTTTCTTTCCTTCCATCTTTCTACTCCTCTCTCTTCCTCCCCTTTTTCTCTCCCTTTCCTCTTCCCCCTTCCTTCTCCTCTTCTCTCTTACTCTGTCTCTCTCTCCATCTTTTCCTTTCTCCTCTTCTTCCTCTCTCTCTTCCTTTCCTTTTCTCTCCCTCTTCCCTTTCCTTCCTGTCTCCACCTTCTTCTTGCACCCTCCTCTCTTTTCCTCCTCTTCTCCTTTCTTCCATCCCCTTCACCCTTCCCTCTTCCTTTTCCTCTCTATCTCTCCTTATTCCTCCCTCCACGTATATATAATATATTACATATTCTATATTTAAGAATATATTTATATATACATATATGTATACATGTGTATATATCTATGCCTAGCTGCCTCTCACCACAAAAGATATGTGTGCTATAAAGCAAAGAGCATTAGGTTAGTTAAAGACCAGGGTTCTATCCCATTCCATCCTTGACTTTCTGGGAGAATCATAGAAATTAGCTTGTGGAAGTTAGAAAGGACCTGTAAATTATAAAATATAATAGGATATTAAACCTAGAAGGTACTTTAAAGATCATCTCTTAGTCTCCCCATTTTATGCATAGGAAAATAAGGCACAAAGGTATAGTGACTCACCAAGGACACATCGAATTCATGTGACAGTCAAGGCTAGAACTTTGCTCTCTTCCATTTTTTTTGAAGGACATTATCAAGTCTCTCTTTACTGTATTATGTTATCTTTATATTTTATTTCCAAATCATTAGAGAGAGGATTTAGTTTATAATTGAGTGACTTATCTAGGTAATATAGGGAAGCAAATTTTCATTTATATGTCTTGTTCTTTATGACCATGATTTATAATTCAATTTAACCAACATTTATAAAGTACTAACTATGGATGAGTACTGATGAATAAAATAGGATCCCTATCCCTAAGAAATTTGGGAGCCAGTTTCAAGTGCTAGAAAGTGAGATCGACTTGTAGTCAAAAGGCCTGAGTTTTAGTTCAAATTCTACAACTAATTCGGGCCTTCTGACTCCAAATTCAGGGTACTTTCTCCCACACTAATGGTTCCAACTTTTTTATTCTCTAAACCTCTTTAAACAATAACAAAAATATATTTTGAACCCTCATATTCATAATGTTCATTTAGATGTACTCATTATATGCTTAAAATAGGTACAATGATAACTTTTGCTCCCCAAAAGCTTATGATTATTTCAAATTTATATATATACAATATATATAACATACAACAGGTACATTATTTGTCACAAAGGAAAAACACATTTGTAACATGATTGATTAATTACCCAATTTATAGATTAAGACTCAATTAAAGAATTTTCACATGAACTCCCTGGACCAATATGGTGAACCTTCAAGGAATTTACAAACCACTAAATGGGAACAACTTCCCTAAACCATGCTGCTCCCCAGGTTCTAATTAATTAAGCTAAGCAAAGAATATAAATTAGAATCATAGTTGAGAGAAACCCTATTACTTATTTACTCAAATTTCCTCACTTTCCAGGTGATGAAACGGAAGGTCAGAAAGATTAAGTGGTTTTCACAACATTGCAAAGCAGCAGGACTAGGTTTTTTACTGTCATCTTCTAACTCCATATTCAGCCCCCTTTCTGCTATATTATGCTGCCTTATATCTCTCAGGGAAAAGGAAGACGGATAATTTTTTTAAGTGGGGGCGTATTTTTATTTCTTAAAAGACAATGTTCTGTAGGTTTTCTAATACTTTAAAAGTACCTAAGCATTCCAACTTTTTAGAGTAGCCTTTGTTTCAAATGATAAGACTGTCATTTAGATAAGTACATCTAAGTTTTATCCATTACAAATTATCAGAAATATTGCCATCCTTTTATAATGGTCTCAATAGGATCTACATTTGAGTGTGCAGTTTTAATTCTCTTAATCTTACAAAAGCACAGAATTTGAGAGGTGGAAGGGACCTCAACAACCATCAACCCAAACTACACATGGAAGAATATCCAGTGTAACAACAAAATCATTGATTTTGGGGTAAGGGTGGGGGACAGGGATTCCTCTACCTATTTCTACTATTGCTCTTGGTTCTGCTTTTAGGGAGTAAACAGAACAAGTCTAAGCCTTTCTCTACATGAAAGCCTTTCAAATATTTAGATATCTTTCATGTTCCTCTTCTAATTACACAAACACACATATACACTCACAATCTTCTCTTCTACTGGTTAAACATGCCCTGTTTTTTCAATGTACTCGTATATGACTTATATATTACATATTATACGACCATTCACCATCCTTATTCCTGTGTTCTGGGAAATCTCAAACTTATCAATGCCTTTCTTAAATGGCAGCACCAGCCACACCATGCTCCAGATGAGGTGTGACAAGGGCAGACACTATTCCTAAAAGTTATGTGCCTTTCATTGCAGATTAGCTTTTTGAGCTGCTGTATCAAATTGTAACTCATAGTGAACTTATAATTGTCTTAGATCACGAGACTTTTTTCAGAATAATTAATATCTAATCATGCTTCCTCTGTCTCATATTTATGAAACTGATTTTTTTGTGCCTGAGCTCAAAATTTTACTTTTACCTTCATAAATTCTTCTTAGATTCAGTTCAATGATCTATTCTGTCAAAAGTCTTTTGAATCCTTTCTGTCATCCAATGTTTTAGATGTGCTTCCCAACTTTGTGTCATCTGCATCAGCATATTGTCTATGTCTTTATCTAAATTAGTGATAAATATATTAATAGTACAGATCTCTAGGGTTGCTGTAAAGGAGACCTCTTACCACACTGATATTAAATTTTTTTAATTTACTCTTTGAATTCAGCCATCCCATCATTTTTAATATATCCGATTATATTACTATCTAATCCATATCTCTTAATCTTCTCCACAAGAATAGTAGTATGAGGCACTTTATCAAAAGCTTTGCTATAATCTAGGTTAGAAGTTTCAAGTATGCTGTTGAAATGCACTGACCAGATTAAAATATAATAGGGAAGGGGCTCAACTATGTGGCTCAGTGGTTTGACAGCCAGGCCTAGCAATGGGAAATCCTGAGTTAAAAATCTAGCCTCAAATACTTCCTAGCTATGTGACCTTGGACAAATCACTTAACTTCATTGCCTAACCCTTACTGCTCTTCTGTCTTGGAACCAATACATAGTATTGATTCTAAGTCAGAAGATAAAGGTTTTAAATATATATAGATATATGGGTTTATCTGTATATTTATAATAAGGAAATATTGAACAAATATAAAAATACAATAGAATAGAGACAATGGTAATATGTGATTTTCTAAGTTAATATGTGTCCTACAGAGATACTTACATATGATTTAGAGGTCCCTGTTTCTATTTGAATTTGACACCATTAATTTAGGTTAAATTAATATTTATAGCATTTCCCCACACCCCCACCCCATCTACCGCTTTGTTATTCTGTAAAGGGAAAAGACATTAATCGGGTATTGTCTGGTTTTTTGGTGAATTAATGCAGGTCCTTTGTAATTGCTGCTTCCCTTTCTAGATGTTCACCTACCACCTCTTTACTGATCTGTTCAGAATTTTCTTAGAAATCAAAGTTAAATTTATTGGCCTAGAGTTTCTAGGTTTTGCTTCCTTGTAGTAAAACAAAACAAAACAAAAAACTGGTATATTTGCTCTTCTCCATGTTGTAGGATCTCTCCCATTTTCCATGACCTTTAAGATATCAGTGATTCTGGATCAGCAATCACGTCAGCCCATACATTCAGGACCTGAGAGGATGTCCTTCATTCAGGCCAGGTAACTTGAATTAATCATGGGAAACCCAAAGCACTTTCACTTTCTCTTTTCTTATCTTGAATATCAATTCACTCTCAGTCATTTTTTGTTTTTATCATTTCCAGTGTAAAAGATCATTCCCCTTTGCAGAAAAAACAGAAACAAAGTAAGAGTTGAGTTCCTTCTTCTTTAAATTATCAGTTTTCATAGTCCTATCCATGCCAAGTGAGAGTTTTATCCCATTTTTGACCTTTTTTTTAAAATATAGCTAACCACACAACTCTTTTTGCTTTTAGCTTCCTTTATATACCCCAGCTCATTTTTAGCCTACACTATTTTATAGGAATTGTACATTATTTTAATTCTTTCTCACCTTGTTTTTCTTCCACTTTCCATATCTTTCTCTTTTTTTAATTTACCTTCAATTTATAGGTTTTATCTCACTGTTTTTCAACGTTAAGTTCCCTGTGCATCCACAGGTAACTTTGGCCAAATATAATTTCAAATGAGAGAATTAAGGAATTTGAAGGAAGGAAATTGAAGGAGTTAGAATAGACAAAAAGGTAATAAAAACTATCTCTTTTTGCAAGCAATATGATGGTATGTATGGAACATTCTAAAGATTCAACTAAAAAGTTAATTGAAGTACTTAATTTTGGCAAAGTAGCAGTGTATAAAATAAATCCACATAAATTACAAACATTTTTATATAGCATTAACAAAGATCTACAAAAAGAAATACTCCATTCACAAAATAACCATAGTTAGAATAAAATATTGGTAGCATACCTACCAAAATAAACCCAGGATTTCCATGAACATAATTATAAAACACTTTTTATACAAATGAAGTCAGATTGAAATAATTGTAGAAATGGTCATTGTTCGTGGATAGGTAGGACCAATATAAATAAAATGCAATCTTACATAAACTAATCTCCTTATTCAATGCCATCCCAATTAAAGTATCAAAAATATTTTATTGAAATTCATTTGAAAGAACAAAAAAATCAGCAGTAACAAAGTAATTAATAAAAAAAATAAAGAAATCCTATAATATTATGAAGCAGTAAGGATAAAAGAAATCTGATACCAGCTAAGAAATAGAAAGCCTGATTAGTATAACAAAATATACAACAAAAGATAGTAAAAGATTATAGTAATCTTGGGGTTACCAAAAGTAAAGATCTAAATTTTAAGGATAAGAATTCACTATTTGGTAAAAATTACTGGGAAAACTGGAAAGCAGTGTGGCAGGAACTAAGTATAGACCAATATTTGACACTATTTACCAAGACAAGATCAGAACGAATACATGACTGAGTCATAAAGGGAAATATGATAAGCAAATTAGAAGAATGTGGAATGTATTACATATCAGATTTATGGATAGGAGAAGAATTTTTGTGAAAAAATGAAAGAAAAATATTATTGTGAAATGCAAAATGCATAATTTTTATTACATTAAACTAAAAAGCTTTTTCTACAAATGAACAAATATAGCCAAGATTAGAAAAAAAGCAGAAAAATTAGAGAAAAAATTTTATAGTTTCTCAGCCAGAGGCCTCATATCTCAAATATATAGAGAACATTGTCAAATTTATTTTTTATTTAATTTTTCCAAATTACATGTAAAAATAGCTTCCAACATTTTTTTTCGACTTTGAATTTTTATTTTTTAGAAAATTTTTCCATGGTTCCATGATTCATGTTCTTACTTTCCCCTTCACCCTCCCTTCACCACCCCACTCCATAGCCGTTGTACATTTCCACTGGTTTTAACATATGTCATCGATCAAGACCTATTTCCATATTATAGATAGTTACACTGGGGTGGTCATTTAGAGTCTACATCCCAAATCATGTCTGCATCAACCCATGTGTTCAAGAAGTTGTTTTTCTTCTGTGTTTCCACTCCTGTAGTTCTTCCTCTGAATGAGGATAGCATTCTTTTCCATAAGTCCCCCAGAATTGTCCTGGATCATTGCATTGCTGCTAGTAGAGAAGTCCATTACATTTGATTTTACCACAGTGTATCAGTCTCTGTGTATAATGTTCTCCTGGTTCTGGTCCTTTCACTCTGTGTCAATTCCTGGAGGTCTTTCCAGTTCACATGGAATTCCACCAGTTTATTATTCCTTTGAGCACAGTAGTATTCCATCCCTAGCATATACCACAGTTTGTTCAGCCATTCCCCAATTGAAGGGCATACCCTCATTTTCCAACAAAGAGCACAGCTATAAGTATTTTTGTACAAGTCTTTTTCCCTATGATCTCTTTGGGGTACAAATCCAGCAATGGTATGGCTGGATCAAAGGGCAGACAGTTTTTTAGAGCTCTTTGGCCATAGTTCCAAATTGCCATCCAGAATGGTGGGATCAGTTCACAACTCCACCAGCAATGCATTAAATGTCCCAATTTTGCCACATTCCCTCCAACATTTATTACTCCCCCCTGCTGTCATTTTAGCCAATCGGCTAGGTGTAAAGTGGTACCTCAGAGTTGTTTTCATTTGCATTTTTCTAATTATTAGATATTTAGAATACTTTCTCATGTGCTTATTGATAGCTTTGTTTATTGCCTATTCATGTCCCTTGCCCATTTATCAATTGGGGAATGGCTTGATTTTTTATACAATTGTTTTATTTCCTTGTATATTTGAATAATTAGACCTCTGTCAGAGTTTTTCATTTTAAAGATTTTTAACCAGTTTGTTGTTTTCCTTCTGATTTTGGTTGCATTGTTTTTGCTTGTACAAAAATATTTTTTTTTTTT
>NW_025351415.1:0-9166 GCF_016433145.1 Gracilinanus agilis
TGTCTAAGGGCACATTTGAATTCTGATTTTCCTGGTCTTTCTGACTCCAGTCCCAGTGCTCTATCCATTGTGCCATCTAGCTGCCGAAGCTTGTTTTTAGCAACCTCATTTCTCATTGGGGCAATGCTTTAAAGTAAGTCATTACTTTGACATCTGAGCCTAAGCTACTTAACTGGCCACTGTCTGGTAATAAATGTTTCTAAGCTCTATAACTACCCGAGACATTTAAAGGTCTCTCGGAACACTGAATGAAAGCTTCCTCCTAATCCTGTTGGGAACAAGCAAGATAACATCATAGAAGAAGCATGAGCTATATTTTGTTAAAACAAATTACTTTATCAAGGGACTGTAGGGAGCTCAGAGCACAGATACTTTTTCCTTAAAGGAATTTTTTTAAGGGAAAAGAGAATTGCAAACCAGACTTTCCTCTTGCCACAAAGAAAAATAAAAAGTAAGAATAGAACATTTAGATGCTTTGCCCTGCTATTAGGTAAGCAGAATATGTCATCATGAGCAAACCTATGAGTTTTTTCATATACTATTGGCAAGAATATTAAGATTATTGACCAAAAATACTGTGGATCTCTAGGTGAGGATGATGGATGAACAAGGTGCCAGATTTTTCTCATTGATTGTCCTCATCCTTTTGGAAACAAGAGACTGATTCCATCTGGAAGGTAGTTAAAGGACACCAGATGGAGTTATACCACGTGGCAATGAACAGTTCCTTTTTAATATCAACTACCAATTGTGGTCTTTCCAAGAATAATGTTACTGGTGAGCAATGTAGGGTTGCTATCCTTGTCTTGTCTAAATCTAGAATTCTAGTTGCTGTGGATTTTCCATATTGGGAAAAAAAGCACCTTTTAAGTTCTTAGTTAATGTGGTAGTACCTAAAAAGAAAAAAGAAAGAAAATAGACAGAAAATCAGGAGAGATTGGAAAGAACAGCTAGCATAATTTCTACACCTGGAAAGGTTCTGGGGCAAATTCATTAAAAATCCATTTGTAAGCACCCTGAGGATAATGAGGTGTTAAATAGCAGCCAACAAGGATTTGGCCAAAGGAAATCATGCCAAGCGCACCTTAATTCCTTTCTTTAATAAAAGTAATGACCTTGCATGGTAGTGAAAAGCTGTAGGGATAGTATATATAGCATAATGAAACATATTCGCTCAGATTCTAAGCATATTGAAATTCACCCATTCACCTCTTCAACCTTCTTTAAATAATCATCTATCTAATCCCAGGATGTATTTCTGCCTTTACAGAGTCAATAAAATGCAAGTTCATCAAAAACATATTAACCACTAACTATATTCAAAATTCTGTCTGAATCACTGTGAGATATACAGAGATCAATATGCCAATCTACCTGGAGATTACTGTCTAGTTGGCACCTAGGAAGTGCAAGTACATGAGACAAAGTACAGAAAAACAATGCTATCTGTGTCCTACTTTCCTACTCTACCCTCTCTTCCATCAATCATCCCCATAACTTCAATGTCCACATTAGTACCTCTTTAGACATCTTGTCCTTGTGTTTTCTCATCCTCCCTTACTTCTGTCTCTATATCAGCCACTCACCAATGAAGTCCCTAAAGACACCCCCTCCCAAGTCTGTGGGTTGGTATCCCCATAGAGGGCTCCTCCCCATAGAGGGCTCCTCCCCATAGAGGGCTACTCCATTCTCCTGCCACTCTGTGGGTACACATTCCCCGAAACTATATGTCACGAAATCCTGACAATATTTTTACTTCTAATAGTCAGCCGGCGGGACTTTGTTCAAAGTAAATGTTTTTAATGAAGTGACATAGTAAGAAAAATAGCAACAAATTTTTTTCCTATAAACCTAGGTCAGTTTCTCCCACAAATAAGAGAACATTGGTGGGAAGAGTAAGAATACAGGTGGTAAAACCACATATTTAAGGTATGTGTGTATCCAGGACACATGCATGAAGAGGTCATCTATAACCTATGGGAACAACAGGGTGTCCAAGGGGAAGGAGGCTCATAGGGAGGGAACACACTACATTGGGAGGGGGCAAGTCATACCCCTGAAGGAAAAAAGACTAGTGACAGTTTCTTGTAATGTCTTCTGGATTTTCTACTCTGGCTGGACTTTGCTCAGCCAGATACATCATCTCTTCTATCTGGTTGCTTTTTGAGGGTAGCCTCTTTTGAATGCTTTTGGCTCCATTGGACATGCAGTCTCTTCCAGATACTCACGTACTGGGTGCTCTGCTCTCTGCAGCTTCTGCAGAAATCCTTGACTCTTTCTGAAAAAAAGTCTGGGGTGTCATCATACTCTGTAAATTTAGAGGCTATATAGGTTGGTTCTAGCTCTTTCAGATAAAAAGCTTATACCACCCCTTGGCTGGAAACTAGCAAAAGTCTTCTCCTCTCTTCCTTCCATTTTGTTTCTTCAGAAAATTGCTATTTATCCTTTTCATCTTTCCAATGGCTTTTGTGCTAAGCTCTTTGGAAAACAACTAAAAACAAAACAAGAGAATCTTTTAAACTATACCTTAATGACCTTAAAGTTAGTTTTCCACTTCCTTGCCTTGAGTTTCTCTGACAGACACCTCATCCTAGTTTACAGTAATTATTCTACATAGAGAGATAAAAATGGAATCTGTAATTTCACTGTAAACTCCTTCTACCCATGAAATTCAGCCCTTTTCTGGCAATTTACAAGCTCGAGGTCACACAGACCCTGAGTATGAGTCAGAGGTAGGACTGAAACTCAGGTCTTCCTGACTCTGAGATTATTTATTCAGGCCATAAACTTCCCAATTTTAAGTCTCTGAAGGCAATACTATAAATCACATAGTGGTTATTCACCCCATCTACCAAAATGCTACGGGCTTGAACTCCCTAATTTTACCATTTTGAGTCTGTTCTGTTCTCCCATATAAGAGTACTAAGCTTATAGGACAGATCCTCTTACCTCCTGGTAGGACAAGAAAAAGAAATGTTCTCCTCCTCCTGGAACCTAAACAATCTGTTATCCACTATTGCTCTTTCTCTCCTTTTCTTCTGGGTCTCTTTAGAGCCAGTTGGCACAGTGACTTAGAGCTCTGGGCCTGGGGTCAGGAAGACCTGAGTTCAGATCCAGCCTCACACACTTATTATTTGTGTGAGTTTCCTCAGTTGTAGAGTAGAGATGATAACAGCACCTACCTTGTTTTTGTGAGGATTAAGTGAAGTACTAGTTATGAAAATCTCTTAGCACAATGCCTGGCATGGAGAAGATAGTATATAAATGCTTATTCCCTTCCTTCCTCTTTTCCCTGCCTTTCTGAAATACCCATCTCCCACTCTTAGCCCAAGGCAAAGAGGGGTGCAGTTAAAGGAGTGCTGAATTCAGTCAGAAGATCCTGTTTCAAATCCTCATACAATACTGCTGCTAATTACCAATGCGATCATGGGCAAGTCACTGCATCCCTCTTGACCTTAGTGCCTTCATCTTGGAAACAAAGCAGAGAACTGGGTGCCCTCAAAGGATACTTCCAGCTCTAAATCTGTCCTGAAGTGCTTTGATTATGGATCACCTCTGCTTTGGGAGACAACGACACCATTTCTCCCTTTGCAATTATCCAGAGCTGAAAACTTCCTTGTTAGAATCCATGCTTTAGGCAGCCTCAGTGATTGGCACTTACCTTCCTAGGACATAATGGTGACAATAATTCAACAACAACAATGAACATTTCTATAGCATTTTAAAGTTTGCAAAATACGTTACAAATATTCCTTCATTCTCATGACAACCTGGAAGGTAGGTCCTATTATCATCCCCATTTTATAGATGAGAGAAGTGAAGCAGATACAAGTCACAGAGCTAGGAAGTATCTGAAGCCATCTTTGAACTTGTCTTCCTCCTTCCAGGCCCAACACTCTATTCAATTAGATAATATTTGTGAGACACATGGTAGGGACCCTATAAATGCTTACTCCCTTTCCTTCACTCTCCTAATTTCCACATTAGGGACTTGGGGAGGCTGGGGTGGAGTGTGAAAAACACAATATGCCCACAAGTTAATAAATACAAAGATGATTTTTTGTTTGTGTTGTTTTTTTAAGTGAAGAGTGCTAATGATTAGGCAACTGAGAAAGGCATCTTGCAGGAGCTGGCACTTGAAATGAATAGAGCTAATGATTTCAAGAGAGGCAAAGAGGGAGTCATTCCAGGATTTGGGGATAGCCTGTATGAAGTTACAAAGGCAGGAGTTGAAATGTTGGGTGTTTGTGGGGGACATAGACTGTGCTTCTCTCTACAATACCCCCCAGCCTTCACTTCATGCCCCTCTAGTTTTCCTGAAAGTAATAAGGGCCTAACCTGGATTCCAGGCATGGGATTCTCCCCACAATTAATTGTTAATTCTCTTCATCTGCCTCCTTGGTTTAAAGATCATTTCACCTGACTGTAGTACAGCAGGGTCCCAGACATATTCTGAAATGAGGTTGTGTACCTGTCCCAACCAGTGGCTCAGATTCCTCCTTTCCCTCGTCTTCTCCCACTTTCCTACATGTCCTCACTCTATTCTGCTTCTCTCATTCGATCCATTGCCAAAGCCTGCTGATTCTAGCTTACAGGTACCCCTTTCTCTCATCTGATGCTGCCACCAGCCTGGTACAAATGCCTCATCCCCTCGTACTTGGACTGTTGGGTGGTCTTCCAGGCTCAGCCATCCACACCAGTTCATCCTCCCTTCAACCAATAAAGGGCTTTTCCTAAAGTGACCATGCCAACCCCCTCGACCCAATTAATAAACTCCAGTGGCTTCCTATGACCTTTTGGATTAAATATAAAAATCCACTGTTTGGCATTCAAAGCCTTTCAGGACTTGGCCCCCTACTAACTATTCAGGCTTCTTAATCTGACTCCCCTTCCCCAGGTACTCTTAGATCCACTGGACTTCTTGCTATTGCTCCCATAAGATGCTCCATCTCTAGACTTTTTCATTGCCTTTCTGTCATCCTCATCTCCATTGAATGACTTCCTTCGAGTTCTAGATAAAATCAAGCCTTTCCCAATTCCCCTTAATTCTAGTGCCTTCTCTCTGTGTTTATTTCTCATTTGTCCTGTATATATCTTGTTTGTACATAGTTGTTTGCATGTTGACTCCCCCATTAGATTCTTTTACTTGCTCTTTTAGATGAAGAATGGTTCTTTATTTTTTATTATATCCTCAAAGCTTAGCACAGTGTCTGGTGCATATAAATGTGCATTGGCTATCCCTAGATGCCTCAAGTCAAGCCAAGAAAGTCTTCCTTTATGTGACTTAAATTGTACCCATTATAATAAAGTTAAGGTGCTTTTTTTAACATCATTATTGGTTGATTTGCCTCTTCTTTGGAAAATTCAGTCCCCCAAAAAACAGCTACTATAGACTAGAAGAGTGATGGGCAAACTACAGCTGGCGGGCCAGATGAAGCCCCCTGAAATGTTCTATCTGGCCTCAGGACATTATTCCTAATCTGAAAAATACAATGAGTAGGATACAATACAATGAAACTTTGAAAGAGTTGCCTTAGAAACAGACTGACAGATGAGCATTTCCTTTCCTTTGGCCCCCTCTTTAAAAAGTTTGCCCATCACTGGACTAGAACATACATTTATTCCCTCCTTTCCAATCCATTACCTTCATTGTTCCACGCTGCCTTCAAAAATGCCTAACTCCCGAACCTCAAAATCTTGAAAAGATTTCACTTGATTATTTTCATTATTTCATCTATACTCCTGTTATTACTCTTTGTCACAGCCATATTCTGCACACATGTATTCACTGTATTCTTCATTTCTCTATGGGAATGAGGCAGTATTTGTGAAATGACCTAACAAAGCATGTTTTCTTAAAAACTACCATAAAAATTTCAGACGACCTCATAACCAAGTTTGCTGAATGGGTGATGGATTGAATAACTCATTGATTAAAAAAAATACTTAAATACATGATTTCATATCAAGAGATAAGTTGGTTCCTATTGGGTACTAGGTTCAGGATAACTCACATTTTGATTAGTGATTTGAATAAAAGCATTGTGGAATGGTGGAAAAAGCACTCGATTTCAAGTTAGGAGACCTAGATTTGAACCTGGCTCTCCTAAATCTTGTCTGTATGACCTTGGAAAAATCATCTTGCCAACCTGTGCCTCAGTTTCTTTATCTATAAAACAAAGGCTCTAGACTGAAACCTTCTGGCTACAAGTTTATGATGCTCAAATAAGTAGAGGGTATATATACAATATTTTATCAATGATTCAGAGTTGGCAAGAACTGCTGGCTCTTTGTTGTGTTTTTTTTTCTATTTTAAAAAATTTTCAGTGTTTTATTAAAAGATTTATAGTGAATACAAATACAACCAGTTAAAATTGCTTAGAAGCTGTTTACATTTGTACCAATTAATTGAAATGCATAAAATACTGTGGAAATTTTTAGTTATTTGCTATCTTTAAGTGCTCATCAAGATTCTTTGTTTTTCCATTGTTTCATTCTTTTTTCTTTTTTACTCCATTCTTGTTTTGCTTTTATTTTTGCTATGTATTATGTCATCTTTCAAGATTTATTAGTATATTTTATGCCCATTGGTATTAATTGCATTATAATATTTCATTACCAATAGTTATTTAACTTTTCCCCTATTGCATATTTAAGTTGGGGCAATTTCATATAATGATGCTATTAACATCTTTAGAGAAATAACTCCCTTTTTTTTGGTTATGCTTTCAATATATATTTCAAACAATGGTATTAGGTCAAAGGATATGATTTTTTAAAAAAACAACCTTTAGTGAGCATTGCCAGGTACCTGAAAAAATTCTATAAATTTACAGTTCCATCAGCAATAGATGTGTATACAATACCCCCATAACCTTTCCAACAAAGGTATTTTTTAAACTTTTTAATTATTTTTCCCCTTCGATGCCAACCCTCCCATTTTACAGATGAATATAATCAGTTTATTCAAAGACTTGCCTATAATCACATAAGAAAACTATGAGGAAAGAGACTATTTAAGAGATCTGATGGTATAGTGGTTAGTGAGTTTGAGCTAGAGTTGAGAGATTTGAGTTCAAATTCTCTCTCTGATATATACTCACTGCGTGACAATGGATAAGTCATTTAGTCCCTATGTACCTCATCTCATCATCTATAAAATGGTATCTTTGGTATTGACCTCAAAGAATTGTGGTGAAGCTAAATTTAGCTAAAAACAAACTTAGAAGCGCTGAATAACTGTCAATATTGCTATTTTAACTTTGTATTTCCTCCAATGCCCACAGCAGTGTTTTGTACCCCTACTGATGCTTGGGATATTTTTTTAAGAACTTGAATGGGCTGAGTCTGAACCTGAACTAATACTCTGGTGAATATTTCCTTTTTTTCTGCTTCTCTTTTACTGTCTTACTAAGCTCCATCTCTGGTTCTTGCCTCTTCCTCTCCCTCCTCTTTCTCTTCCAGTCTTTAATCATGATGTTTCAAGTTCCAACCTAGATTACTAGCATAACTACCTCTTCTGCTTCCATTTGCATGCTGTTGAATGGAGCTGGAGAAATCATAAAACAGCACTAATTGGGTCCACTACACATTGATGTAATCTAACCTCAATTCAGCCTCAGTGCAGCACTGGCCATCATTCCTGCTTCCCTAATTGATTACTTATTCCATCCTCGTATGCAGCTGTTCCAAGCTAATGGTCTTTCTTCAAGTCTCCTATGGCACTTCCCTCACCTCATCTTCGCACTTGAGCTCATACTTCACCAGAAAAATTAAAACTGTCCACTGTGAGTTGTTCTGTTTTCTCCCTCATTGCAAGTTCCTCAGCTCTCTTCCCTGATGGCCGCCATTTTGTCTCCAGTCTCAGATGTGGAGATGACCCAAAACCAACCCACCATAGGATATGAATATTAATGTAAACATATTGGACCGAAAATTGGCAAAGGCTAGAACAATGTATTAAAAGATTGTATACTATAACTAAAATGGATATTAGGTAATCTAAAACATAATAGATCATGTTAATAGCAAAACCACATGATATCAACAAATGCCTCCCCCACAAAAAAACACACACAAAAAAACTTTGAACAAAATAAATTATTTCTTTAAGTTAAAAATATTGAAAAGCATAAGAATAAATGTACTTTTTCTCATTATGGTAAATTTTAAAGTCCTTTCCAAAAATTTCAGATCTAAAACAAGGATATGCATTGTCATCATTTTTATTCGATATAATCTCAGAAATTATTTAAAGGCTAAAATATTTGATAGTCTGAAAAAAAAATCCTTCCTTTTTTTGGATTTTTCAGAAATCCACAGGGCTTGATTATAATTGGCTTCTGGTCACAGCCACTGCCTTTTCCTCTTTATTGAGTCTTATATATCTAGAACCTTAATTTCTGGAAACTTCTTTGTCCTGTACAATAGAGCTAGGGATTTGCTAGTTTGCTCCTAGAATCTCCCACTTATTATAATACCAGAGAGAGAGATGACCAACCAGACTTTCTTTTGTGGATACCACCCTCTGTCTGACCAAGCACTGGAAATAAAAAGATAAAAATGAGGTTCCGGGTTAAGATGGCGGCAGAGTAAGAAGCAGCTCTTAACCTCTCCTGACTGAAACACACAAAACTCCTCAAGGGGACATAAAAACAAGTCCAGTCGAATGGAGGAACCCCACAACAGGGCACAGCGTGGAAGGTACGTGGAATCGAGGCATTTCCATGCTATAAAGGGGTGAAACAGCTCTCACTAAATCGCGGGCTGAGCAACCACCCCACCCCCACCCCCTCCACACACAACACCTATAGCACCGAAGCCAGCTAAAAAGAAATAGAGCAAGTTTGGGGCACCCATCGAGTCATTGGCAGCTCCGGGGCCTGTTCCTGAGAGCAGCAAGATTTAGGACCCCAAAAAGCTAACAAATGCACACAAAATTTGAGCAAGGGAGCAGGACGCCGAGAACGGACGCAGGGCTCAGAGCGCAGGCTCAGAGCGCAGGCATGGGCAGAGGCGTGGGTGGAGGCAGACACAGCCACAAGCTAAAGCTCTGAAACCCTGAGTGGGGAACCAGTGCAGACGAGTATATGACTGTGGAAGCAGCGCCCTGAGACTTGTAAAGAAACCTCCTGCAGAGGATCAAGCAAGGGGGTCCACCAGGGGG
>NW_025351416.1:0-1462 GCF_016433145.1 Gracilinanus agilis
GGACTGGGGAACCCTCAGAGGGGCCGGACCCCCACCTGCCATCAGGCAGCTCCTGTGCCAAATGACCCAATGAAACCTCCACTCCCGGCCTCCAAGTCCATTCATTCGTTCATTCATTCGTTCATTCATTCATTCATCAATAAACCAAGAGGCAGAGAAGAGCTCTGGGAGGCAACAGGGGATGGTGGGAATTTGACCAGAATTGGAGTCAGAATCTGGGTTCAGATCCCACCTCTGTCATTAGCTCAAGTGACCTTGAGCAAGTCACTTCCCTTTCCCACCCCTGTCTCCTCCTCTCTAACAAGAGGATTTGGATTGAATAATCTTTAAGATCTCTTGTAAACCAAAATCTATGGCCCTAAAACAAGCCTAGGGGGCAGCTAGGCGGTACAGCGCAGAAAGCGCCAAGGCTAGACTAGTGGTGTGGCCCTCAGCAAATCACTGAACCCTCTTTGCCTCAGTTTCCTCATATGTAAAAGAAGCTGGAGAAGGAAAAACCACTCTAGGATCTTTGCCGAGAAAACGCCAAACGGGGACATGAAAAGTCAAAGAGGGCTGCACAATAGTAAACAAACAGGAACATCTGATACAGCCCCAGACATGGCTACACTGCAGAGGAAACAGAAATCCAGCAGGCTCTGCTCTTCTCTCTCTCACCTCATCTCATCTGAGGGCACAGCAGGGAAGCAGGATGGGTACATAAATCCTGATCACACGAGGCAGCCCACACAGAGGACAAGAGGCATTCAAAGAAGGAAGTGATGGTCTCCACCTTGGCAGTGGAGGGTAAAGAGGAATTGGGGTAGACTTCACAGATGAGAGAGCATTTGAGCCTTGAAGGACACATGAAATTAAATGTTTAAAGCTAGAAGGGATCATGAAGGTCATCCTGTTAAGAGCCTCCTCTTTTACAGATGAAGAAACTCAGCCCCATAGGAGAAGTAACAAGTCCAAGGTCACTTAGAAGGAAAAACAAATTAATAGAATCCAATCATAAGAGTTGGAGAGGACCTTACAGGCCATCTAGTTCATCCCCTCACTTTACAGATGAGGAAGCCAAGGCCCATTCCTTGCCATTCCAAAGTCACTGAACCAGTAGTTGATGAAGGTGGGATTCACACCCAGGTTCCTGCCTCTGCCTTTCCCACTAGATCATGGGAGTTGTACGAGCAGGTTATTCTGACGTCACCCCAACTGATGCCTCCGTTTCTCAGAAGAGTAAATGGTGAGCCCAGAATTGGGACTAGGCGGCCCCATGTCACACCCTGACTGGCTGGGATTAGAACTTAATCCTGATGTGAAGTGATTTCGCCAGGCAGAGGTGGAGTGAAGACCTTTGAAGAGAGGGAACAGCATGGGCAGAAGCAAGGAGCCTGGAAGGCAGAGCACATGCTGCAAAGGGAGCAGGTCCCCCTGGCTGCAGCCCCAAGTCTGCATGGGAGACATGACTGGAGGGATGGAT
>NW_025351417.1:0-1870 GCF_016433145.1 Gracilinanus agilis
CATGTATTTACAAGTTTACCATAATTATGAGTGAGTTTTTATCTGGAAACATTTTGCTAAAATTTTATGAAAATATATAGGGTGGTTTAAAGATACAACTTCAATACATTAATAAGAAGAATATGTTGATGTTGTATTTTTGTACCATCTTAGTAACAACTGGCATCAGATTCAAAGATTTCAATCTTGCATTAGGGATTAATAGGTAATGCAGTTGGAGGCTTACAATAGCAAGAAATCTTCTGAGTATTTTCAATCATCTATCGTGTATTCATTCACTATATGTGGAACATCCTAGAATGTGATTATTCTTGATTTATAAATGAAATATATGAAATGCCCTCATATTTTTTCTTCCCTCTTAGTTGTTGTTTGAAAATTTGAACTTTTAAATGATATCCTGGCCCTAAATTGTGATTACTGATATTTTGCTTTATTAAGATAAAATTTCTTGGGACTATAATTTAATATTGTTAGATAAAGAAATAAGGCGGGTGTGATGAAAGTTTTCTTTATTAAATGGACTAGTGAATTGATAGAATGCAACAGGATCAGATTGTTTTCTTTAAAAATGTGTATATGTATATATGACTGGCTTCCAAATGTTTCTAATGTAAATTCAGACTTTAATTACATCTCAATAATAAATTCTCAAAATTTGTAAAGTACCTAATTTTTCCTCTAATAAGAAATCTGGTTACCAAATTTCAAATCCTTGGTTATATGCTGTGCATTGTTTTCTCATATTGTATAACATTTGTGTAAAATCTATATTTATAATCTAGTAACTACTAAAGACCCTAGTCCTGACTTATTTTATAATCATGTGCCTTGCCAATAAATCAATGTGCTCAGAAACTCAAATCTTTGTTTTCCTAATTATTATAGATTTCATATCCACAAGATATTGTGCAAAGGCAAAGCAACAACACAGTGAATGCTGATTTCAAGGAACGACAAATAGAACAAGTCTGGGTGAAACACAAATGCATGAAAAGAAATGTTTTGAAATGAGTCTTGAAAAGTGAACTGGGATCAATAGTGAATAATTTTAATTCCAACCTGGAAAATCAAGAAATCAAAAAAGTATATTTTAAGTGTCCACTATGTATTAGGCATTTTGACAAGCATTTGTTACATTTTATTCCAGTATAAGAATCCTTATTTATTTTGTATAATGGATACACTTGGCAATCTGGTAAAACCAAAGAATTCCGCAATAAAACATTCAAAAATATATGAAATAGTATATGGAGAATGACTTAAAAAAATAAACCTCATTTTCTGTCTTAGAATCAATTCAAAGTCTAGGTTTTAAAACAGAAGAGAAGTGATGATTAGACAACCGGGATTAAGTGACATGCACAGGGTCATATAACTAGGAAGTGTTAGAGGCCAGATTTGAAACCAGGTCCTTCCTACTCCTGGCCTTGAATTATATTCATTGTATTCCCTAGCTGTCCCTGAATACAGAGAATTACAAAGGAAGGCAATTAAATTAAACTATAGTTATCAAAATATCAAAAGTTCAAAATTCGTAAAACTCCTGAAATCTATCCATAAACCAAAGGGTTCAGGGGCCCAAAATTAAAGATCCATAGTCTAGAGGCAATAGTGACCCACTAAATTTTCTTGAACATGGGTGTGATATATTGAGATGTGCTTTAGGTAAATAATTATGATGGCCTTACAAAGGATGGATAGAACAGAGGGGAGACATGAAACAGATGTCATTTAGCCATCTCTTGCTATAGTCCAAGTAAGTTAATGCTTACCTAAACAAAAGGAACAGCTGTATAACAAGAGAAAAGGGAACAGACATGAGACCTCTTGTGGGTGTAGAATCCACAAAACTTATATATATATATAT
>NW_025351418.1:0-3976 GCF_016433145.1 Gracilinanus agilis
GGAAGGAAGGAAGGAAGGAAGGAAGGAAGGAAACAAGGGAACAAGGGAACAAGGAAACAAGGGAACAAGGGAACAAGGAAAGAAAGAAGGGAAGTAGGAAGGGAGGGAGGAGAGCTGATACCTAAAACTAGAAGTGGTGATACTAGCCAAGATATCCTTTTAGCCCCAAAATTACATTGTTAAGTGAATTATCAGGCTTAGAGGGAAAGGACTACAAGGCCCTATAATACCACTGAGGATGACAGGTTAAATAAAGACTTTAACCTGAAAGTCAATGTATATTTTCAGCTCCAAATCAAAAAGAAACTAAGGACACCAATTAAATGTGAAATGGGATAAAAGATTGGGTGGCCAAAAAATTCTCTGAGGACTAGGTATGTGATTTTAGTAGAGGAAAGTAACCAAGTAAAGGGCATACATAACAAATGAAAACTCTTAAAACAGATTAATTCAAACAAAATGGTGGCTTTACTCTGCAGCATAAAAACTATAATTTGGACAAGAAGACACCTAGTCACATTCAGTATTGGAGTCAAGGTAACTCCTCTAACTCCTGTGAGCCCTAGAAGCTAGTCAGAGAACGAAGGGTCACCAACTTCACACTGCAAGGGGTTGGAGATGCACCAGACCTGAGGAACGATGTGCTTGCTCTCATGTCAGAATATCTTATATGCCTTGATGAGGCAAGGGTACCATGTCAACAGTGTTGCCCCAAGTACCCTCCGTAGCCAATGATATTCTTAAATTCTTTTTCGCGGCAGTATGGTAAAATGAGATAACCTGAAACTGGGTTAGGTTAAGCAGGAACAGGAAATAAGGAAATACACTGAATTTCTAACTACATTATGAGACTTCATGGCTTTTCTTTTTTTTTTTTCCAAACCCTTAACTTCTGTGTATTGTCTCATAGGTGGAAGAGTGTTAAGGGTGGGCAATGGGGGTCAAGTGACTTGCCCAGGGCCACACAGCTGGGAGGTGTCTGAGGCCAGATTTGAACCCAGGACCTCCCATCTCTAGGCCTGACTCTCAATCCACTGAGCTACCCAGCTGCCCCCCCCCTTACTGGCTTTTCTTATGTCATGAAGGTAACTAGGACCCCCGTCCTTATAAGCATGTAGTCAAGCCAGACCCAATCCCCTGGGTGACTCGAACACAAATAGATTTCATCAATCCTGAAAAAAGATGAGGTTTATGTTTATCTGCTGAGCTAGATCCTGGCACATATATAAAAGGCGTTAAATGGCCAGGATGATTAATCCCCTTCTGTGCTCTGACATCTTCAAAATCTGGCATGCATCCTGCCTTCCAGACCTCTGGTGGCTGCCTCTCTGATCTTTTAAGTTCCCAAAGTTACAGCCTAGTTCCATACTGCACCCACGAGCAGGGGAGAATAGACACCATAAAGACAGAAAGCAACAGCAGACTCATACACTCTAGGTCCATGTGGCAGCTGCTCAGGTAGAGAGATCAAAAAGCCTAAGGCCTTCCCACCTTGGAGACTTACAGAATTCCTCACTTAAACAATTCCAATCAGAAAATACTGACTGCCTTGGCCAGCTAGCACCTTTTGAATACATGCCTGGTTCTGGTTCAGCAGCCACTTAAAAGCCTCTTCTTCTTCATGTGGCAAGATGACTTTTATTTTATTTTATTTTATTTTATTTTATAACCCTTACCTTCCGTCTTAGAGTCGATACTATGTATTGGCTCCAAGGCAGAAGATTGGTAAGGGTAGGCAATGGGGGTCAAGTGACTTGCCCAGGGTCACACAGCTGGGAAGTGTCTGAAGCCAGATTTGAACCTAGGACCTCCCATCTCTAGGCCTGGCTCTCAATCCACTGAGCTACCCAGCTGCCCCCTGGCAAGAGGACTTTAAATAACACCTGCACACGCTCTAACCACATGGGGACTGCCAGAAAGAGCACAGTGCACATATTCATAAGACCCAGGCCTCGTCACCCCGTGATACCACACATTTTGTACTACCACAGTCTGAGAATGGGGTTCCTGGACCTAATACTAATAGATTGGGTCTGTTTGGAGCTATGGAGTCCAAAAGTTCTTGGGACACAGTAACAGCTGCCACATAGAGGGTTCCAAAAAGAGCCCCTACTTGTTTTTATAATGGTGCATCAACTTGTAGTTTTGTTACCCTAAGATATAAACTACTGGGAAGTCAAACTAATGGAAAGAAAGCATCCACTGGATTTGTCACAGGTTTATTATTTTTTTCCGTTCTGAAGAGTGGCAGGTCTTTATAGTTTGCTTTTACCACTATGGGATGCTGAGCCCCATCTTGATGGTGACTGAGCCCTAACTGAATGTGGTTTCTATGGCAAATAGCTTCTTCTCCTAAATTGTATAGTTTCATTAGGCCAAGGAAAATTTGTGGGTAAAAAATGCACAAGGCCATAGCATGATGAGAAGAGTCTTGGTTCCCAAGAGGATCACTCCCACTTTGTGTTTGTTGCATTGGTCTCAGCCACAGAAGACAGTGGTTTGGGCACATGACCACAAGGGGCAAGGTTCATTGCTGCTTAAGCTCACCAAAAATCATCTCTTCTAGGGGCAGCTGGGAAACTATGAGAGCTGACAATCCAGGGATGAAAAAGCAGTGGTATCCCATTAACAAATTTGGAACCATTAAATACCTTTGATTGAACTGGAAGGGTCCCTCACTGAACCACTCTGTATGTCTCTAATTGCACTCCTTTATAGTCAACTTCATTTCTTCCTGCTGGAATTTTTTTCAAGATGGCAAAGAGGCTGGTACAAGTGCCAAAGCACAATTTGCACCTGTTCTATATGCTGCTGTCTTGGAGTAAATGGGGATATTGAACAAATAAAATATCATTCTATAGTCCAGTAAGTCCTGGAAAATGGTGCTCAAGAACCATTGAATAATTAATCAATTAGCATTTATTAAGCATCTACTATGTGCTGAACTAAGTGCCCAGGATAAAAGCAAAAATGAAAAAGTCCTTCCCTTCAAGTAGCTTACATTCCAACAAAACTCAAATGGCACTACCTGGTAATTAAACTGCCCATAGCATGTTTAGAGAATCATCTTATTGCTATCTTGGATGTGTATTATGTTGTAAGACCCCTTGCTTGGTAAAGATCACTTTCTTGCTCTCAGACCTGGAATTACCAGCAAGGGGTCTCAGTCTTGAATGAGCACAATGCTGAGTTCTTTGACATCATTTTTCTTCTTGTTGTATAATTTTGTCCAACTCTTTGTGACTCCATTTGGGGTTTTCTTGGGAAAGACACTGGAGTGGTTTGACATTTCCTTTTCCAACTCATTTGTAAAGATGAAGAAACTAAGACAAACAGGGTTAATTGACTTTCCCAGGATCACATAGCTAGTAAGTGTCTGAGGCTGGATTTAAACTCAGATCTTCTTGACTTCAGACCCAGCACATTGTGCCACCTAGCTGTCCCATGACATTGATTCAATTCACCATTCTTTTTCCCACCTAAGTTCTCCTGAACCCCAGGCCCATATTACTTATTGTCTACTGTAAGAAATAAAATGAATATAAAAGGATAGCTTTAAAAATATTATGGTTTTATAAGATTTATTAGTAGTTATTAAGAAACGAAGCCACATGCCTTGCTAGCTAAGTCAGTTTAAAAGACCCACCATTACCTGCCACCACCGAGCTGCTTCAGGAGGAAAAGAGAGGAAGTGCAAAACCAGCCCCTCAGTTTTTATCCTGTCTATATCATTATGTAACTGTCTACATCATCACTCAAGACAGGAAACCAGTGGGCTCATGGGAAATATAGTTCAAGGATCCCCAAATTTTCAATAACACACTACTAAACATCTCCACTTGAATGTCCCATGGGCATATTCATTCTTCCTTCCTTCCTTCCTTCTTTCTTTCTTTCTTTCCTTCTTTCTTTCCTTCTTTCCTTCTTCCTTCCTTCCTTCCTTCCTTTCTTTCTTTCTTCCTTCCTTCCTTCCTTT
>NW_025351419.1:0-2610 GCF_016433145.1 Gracilinanus agilis
CATATATATATGCTCATATCCATACATGTGGGTATATACATACATGTATACATACATATATCTGTGTATTAATTTATATATGTAGATATGTGTTTAAATACTTATATCTCCACCTACACAAACAACCACATGGATCTATTATCTCATCAATATGTCTGTTCCTTCCAATAGCCTACCTGTACCTGGCCATCTTATGCAACTTTTGTTCATGTTCTCCCACAATGCCACTAATTTGTCTTGACAAAAAATGGGTACCAGTGGTATCTGCAGTATATCTACCAGTTTTTCCTTATTACAAATAAAGATAACAACTTTTGATCTACCTACCTTTGTTTTCAACCATTCAACTCCTTGGTGATGACAATCCTCAAAGGCAACACATTATTTGTTATATAATGCACTCTTTTAATAGGTACAATGCACCTCTCTTATGTATCAATGATAAAAATATTTTAATTCCTCAGAGACTATCACATTCCATAGATCACAATCATACAAACTCGGTAGAATATTGGTATTTAAGAAAATGGGCCTTTGCTTCTCAACAAAGTTTGAGATTCCTAAAGGAGTTTCGCAATTTACCTAAGGTTATTCAGCCTGCCTCTCTTCTTCCTGCCTAGTTGAGGGACCAATGATTTCCTATGCACTGAAGAAATAGCTTTACCTGTAAACATTTGTTCATATATTTCTATGTAACTAACTTGCTAATCTCTTATGAAAGATGAAAAGAAGCATTTCCCCCCAAAAGAAGAAAACCAAGATTTACCTTTCAGAGGGAAACACACTAATATATTTACTTGTGTTATAATTTAATAATTTGTACAGCTAACAAATTTAATATTTATTTAAGTCTAAGGTGAAGCTTTGTTTTCTTTGGTGGGGATGATTCATAAACACCAAGACTGGAAGTAACCCATGAAAACTTTGGACAATTATATATTTTTGTTTAATTATAACAGCATATGTTTGAAAGTGTAGGAGAATCCAAGTTTCAACTAAAAATATTTTAATTCATTTGATGGTGAGAGTAAATGTTTAACTATGAGGAAAATATAAGGAAGATGGTCAGTCTTGCCTCAGACCACTAGTTATAGAAGGAACAGAATATAATCATAAAGTGTTACAAAGTTTTAAAATAAGTGGCAAATCTTTCTATTTCCTGATCCCTTTAACTCATTTTAAATAACTTAGCCTTAAGGAACCTGGGATTGCCAAGGCTCACACAGTAAGGCTGACTTTTTTTGAGACCCTTATTTGGAAAGGTGAGGACTTTTCTTTCCTTTTCTTCATTATTCATGCCATCATCTAGCAGTTTGAGAGTTCTAGGTTAAAAATATTCAAATTGTTGAACTGTAGACATTACCAGGAAGGAGCTGTCTATAAGACCCCTGCATCAGCAGATGAAGGAATTTTTCTCTCTCTTCAACCCCAAAGCTTCTTCAACAAAGTAGCTTTGAAGAGAAGCTACTAGACCAATAGGATACTCTTAATCCATCATGAAGAAACATTCACTCCATATAGACATGAATACAGAGAGATAGTTACTTAAAAGAGAGGTTATGAACAGCTTCAAGAAAAGTGTCCTCTGCTGGTTGAAAGTTAGGCTATAGAGAAAAGTCAATTTTGGAAACCCAGTATGAAGTCCACAAAAAGAGGAAGTCATATAACCACCATTATCTAGCTATATCTCTCTTCTATCTTTGAACTGGAAGATAGATTTTTCTTTTTTTTTTTAAATAATTTTTATTTTTTAGAAAAGTTAACCTGATTACATGATTCATCCTCTTACTTTCCCCATTTCCCTCTGACCTCCCCCCCACCATAGCCGATGCACATTTCTACTGGTTTTAACATGTGTCATTGATCAAAACCTAATTCCAAATTGTTGATAGTTGCATTGGTGTGGTAGTTTCAAGTCTACATCCCTCAATCATGTCTGCCTCCACCCATGTGTTCAAGTAGTTGCTTTTCTTCTGTGTTTCCCTTCCTATAGTTCTTCCTCTGAATGTGGGAAGCTTTCTTTTCAATAAATCCCTCAGAATTGTCCTGGGTCATTGCAGTGCTACCAGTACAGAAGTCCATTACATTTGATTTTACTACAGTGTATTAGTCTCTGTGTGCGATGTTCTTCTGGCTCTGCTCCTTTCGCTCTGCATCAGTTCCTGGAGGTCTTTCCAGTTCACATGGAATTCCTCCAGTTTATTATTCCTTTGAGCGCAATAGTATTCCATCACCAGCATATACCACAATTTGTTCAGCCATTCCCCAATTGAAGTGCATATTTTCTAGTTTTTTGCCACCACAAAAACCACAGCTATAAATATGTTCATACAAGTCTGTTTATCTATGATCTCTTTGGGGTACAAACCCAACAATGGTATGGCTGGATCAAAGGGTAGGCACTTTTTTATAGCCCTTTGAGCATAGTTCCAAATTGCCATCCAGAATGGTTGGATCAGTTCACAACTCCAACAGCAATGCATTAATGTCCCAATTTTGCCACATCCCCTCCAACATTCATTACTCTCCCATTCTATCATTTTAGCCAATATGCTAGGTGTGAGGTGATACCTCAGATTTTTCAAAAAGAATTAAATGAGAAGAAGGAGG
>NW_025351420.1:0-5420 GCF_016433145.1 Gracilinanus agilis
CAGGTTTTATGCATTACCTTTGAACCTTTAGATAATTTTTTGAGAAACATAGGAAAGGATTGAGAGGAAGGATTTGTACCTAAGGCTTCACAAAATTTAAGTCTAGCACTCTATCTACTATGCAATGTTGCTTTTTGAGAGAAATAATTCACATTTATAATGCACTTTAAGGACTTTTAAGTACTTTACATAGGATTATAAGGATCAAATGAGGCTAAATTGTGAGATGGTGCTACTATTATCTCTATTTTACATATGTTAACTTTAAGTCTGGGAGGTTCAGTGACTTGCCCAGAATTATATAGCTAGTAAGTGCCTCAGGTGGGATTCAAACCCAGGGTTTTCTGACTCCAAGTCCAGCACAAATTTAGCTCCTGTCAAGGGACTTGGTGATTTGGCTTCATTTTCCTTATCTGTAAAATGAGAAGGCTGGACTATAAATCAGTAAATCACTTAATCATTTGTCAAGCACCTATTATGTGGCAAAGGATAGAAATATAACCATGAAGAGACTGTGTACAAATAAAAACATAGAAAAACATATATATGTTTATATTAGCTCTGTCTCTGTCTCTGACTCTCTTTTTCTTTATCTAAAATAAATATGGGAAGCTGGGAAGAAAGATTAAAATCTAACAGTATCACACATAGCTCCATTTACCATCTCCCTGCCCTTCTCCTGGCTATCCCTAAGGCTTTTTATTTTTTTAATTTTAATTTTTAAATATTTTTCCATGTTCACATGATTCATTTTCTTTCCCACCCCTCTTCCTTCCCACCTTTCAGAGACAACAAGCAATTCCACTGGGTCGTACAAATGTTATCACTTGATACCTATTTGCATATTATTCATTTTTGCTATAGAGAGATCTTTTAAAGTCTAAACCCCAAATCACATACCCATATATACATGTGATAAGTGATGTCATATGTTTTTCTTTTGAATTTCTACTCCTATAGTTCTTTCTATCAATGTGGATAGTGTTATTTCTCACAAGTCCTTCAGGAGTGTCCTGGCTTGTTGCATTGCTACTAGCAGCAAAGTCTATTACATTGGGTGGTTCCACAATGTTTTACTCTCTGTGCACAGTGTTCTCCTGGTTCTGCTCATTTCACTTTGCATCATTTCACCGAGGTTCTTCCAGTTCATATAGAAATCTTCCAGATCATCATTCCTTATAGCGTAATAGTATTCCATCACCATCAGATACCATGATTTGTTCAGCCATTCCCCAATCGATGGACACTTCTTGAGTGCAGCTCTGAATATTTTTGTACAAACACTTTTCCTTATTATCTCTTTGGGGTACAAACCTAGTAGTGGTATTGCTGGATCAAAGGATATGCATTATTTTAAAGCCCTTTGAGTAAAATTCCAAATTACCTTCCAGAATGGCTGAATCCCAAGGCTTTTTAGAATCCTTTTAGAATTTTAGTTTACTTCATAAATTGTCACCTTCTATATGAAACCTCTTCTGATCTTCCCATTTGTTAGCAACTCCCCTCCCCTACAATCATCTTGTATCAATTTTATATCAATTTTGTATTTTAGGTACAGAGAAGTAGCATGGAATAGTAGGTATAAATTGACCTCAGGGGCAGAAAGACCTGGCCTCATGTCTCACCTTTGGCATGTATTGACTGTGGTAAGTCACTTAATTTTCCAGCATTCTATTCATTGTGCCACTTAGTTGTCGATTATTAGAATAATAGACTCTTAGAAGAGAAAGGCACCTTCTCTGGCTCCACTTCCTAATCGACACAGGAATTGCCTCTATAGTATCCTCAACAAGTTGTCATTTAGTCTGTGCTTGAACAGGGAAAGTGTATCTTTCAAGACAATTCATTCTATTTGATAGCTCTAAGTATTAGAAAGTCATTTCTTATTTAGCATTTAAAATAAAGTTTATAGTACTTTAGCTAATTTTCATAGGTTATACCGCTGGCATAAAATTTCCCTTACTTTAAAAATGGTAAAAAACATTGAGGCAATAACCAGTCAAGGTGTGTCATGTCAAGATCTGATTAGCAACAAGAGATAGCAGGCCAAATGATTTCAGTTAAGGAGCTTGTTTAGATGAGATGGGCAAGTGGAAGGTGATATAAGCCAGAAAGTCAAGTAGAAAAGATCAGCTAAGGAAAAGGAGAGCAGGTAGCAAATAGTCTAGAAAAGTGGACCAAGTCAGACAATTCAAGTCCAAGAAGGCAGTGTCGAGGGTCTAGAATATCTGGAAGAAAGGATCAGAGTTTCAGGTTAAGAGAATGGGAGCAAAAGATCAAAGAAATATGGAAAGAACCTTTAAAAAAAAAAGGTTGGGAACTCAGGTCATTGAGTCTGGAGAATAAGATGTCAGAATCTTGTCAAAGAATCTTGCAGAAATATGTTGGAAAATATTTATCAACCAGCTCACCTTACCCTTATATGTATGTAGAACACACCTTTAAATTTAAATGTCATTATTACCATTTTCCTCATCATTTTCTTGAGTTTAAACAAAAACCAAAACAAAAAACTCTATTTTGTAGCATGTACAATTTCTGAGATGTTAATGTCCAAACTGAAAATTTAACAATCATTTTTTGAAAGTTGGCACAAGTCAACCCCAGAATACCAAGTTAAAGAGTATAGAGGGAGAAGAAAAGAGATACTCAAGAGAGATTCCTTCGGGATATCCACAGTTAGTGGGCATTACCTGGATGGAGAATCAACAAAAGAGATTGAGAAGGAATAGTGAGACAGATAGGAGGAGAACCAGGAGAAAGAAGTGCCACAAAAAACAGATACTTGAGAGTATCTAGGACAGGAGGGAACACCACTGGGATCTGGATAATAAAACTGTTACAGCAAAGGGAATAGAGCTTGATACTGAGGCTAGGGTTATGGGAAGTCAGGATTCTTCATATACCTATGATCCAAGGCTAGAACTTGTCTCAATATTGTGGGCAATTCTGAGTTTTCATGAAGAAGCAAGGAGCCATTCTTGGCTAAAATAGTGGACTAAGGAGATGGAGGATGAAACAGAATTGAAGAATTTGAAAGTGGGAAGAGACCTTAGCAGATATCTAGTTCAACCACATATAATTTTCTAACTGACTGCCACTATAACAGATCTGCTAAGAGGCTGACTGGCTTTTGTATGAAGACCTCCAAGGAGGTAAACCCATCAACTCCTATGGCAATTCATTCTACTTTTGGCAAGTTTTAGTTGTTAGCAAGTTTTTCCTTACTTTAAGCCCCTAAATTTAAGAATGCCTTTTGCAACTTCTTTGCATTGGATTTCTTGAGTGCAGGGACTTCCCCCCCCCTTTACTTGTATCCCCAGAACTTAGCAAGGTGCTTGGCACATAGTAGAAACTTAATAGATATTTGTTATCTTGACTTTTTGATTCATGGCTCTCTATTTTCCTCCAGGATGCACTCCTAAGTCTCCTCTAGGACTTTCTTTACAATGTTTCAGGAACCTCTCCTCCCTTGAAGTTCATTCCAAGCTCTCAACTTCACACATTGTCCTGTGTTCTTTGCTTCTCTTTGCTTGGTTCTTCCCAGAATCTCCATTTTTAAGGAGGTTGCCTAGGATACTTATGTCTTCATTTCTCTCCAGGTTACACCCCTGACTGTCCTCCTGGACTTTATTTATAATTGCTCCCAACCCCTCCTTTGGATACCATCACCTCTCCTACCATCTTTCCAGTTTGCTTTGATATGTTGTCTTCTTCCACTATAACATAAGCTCCTTGTGGGCAGTGACTTTCTTTTTGCTTACATTTATATCCCCAGAACTTAGCATAGTGTCTGGTACATAGCAAAAACCTCAATAAATGTTTCTTGACTTCACTTGATTTGACTTGCTCTTGGTTCTGTACTAAACAACAATTCTAATCCCATCATGACATGATAGCTTTTCAAATATTTGAAGACAAAGATCATATCTCTCTTGAATATGCCCAATCCTTTTAGCCTGTCTTCATATTACATGGCCTCCTGGTTTTATATCTAATACTAGGGTAGAAGGACCTCTAAATCAAATTCTAATATATCCAAACTAATCATTGCTTGTCATTGTGTTTAAACTGCTGCCAGGGAAGGCTCATGCTGCCCACTTGTAAAGAAAGCAGACTTTCATAAGAGATAAACAGTCTGTCACAAATCCCAAATAATTTGGACAATAGGTTTTTGACTAACAGATAGATTGTCAGGAGAAGAAAGGCAAGAAATTAGTATATTTACAAATATGCATAATATTCAACAGAAAAATGAATTTTGGATGCTCAAGATAATATTAAAAAGTTCCCTTTTTTTCTTCACTTTAGTTTTATGCTTTATGATTGCAATTGCACTCTCTCTGCCTTTTAAAATAGGTCTTATATCTATGTCTCCAGTCTATGGTACGTAATATCTTTTTAGCACGTTCGTAATAACACAAAGCTAATAAAACCAGGGAAAGTCTATGTGCTTAATAGGGAGAATACTGAGCCTGAGGCAGAAGGCTTAGGTTTTCATTGTATTGCTGTGATATTTTATTTTATTTTATTTATTTTTCATTTTTTTAAACCCTCACCTTCTGTCTTAGAGTCAGTACTGCATATTGGCTCCAAGGCAGAAGAGTGGTAAGGGTAGGCAATGGGTTTGTTGTGATATTTTAGAACTATCTACTTGCTCCCTGACTCTGTTTCTTCATTTGTCAAATGGAGATTCAGCGTAAGTTTTCAAAGAGTAGTGGTAGACTAAGCTATTAGTGGCAATACAATTTTCCAGGACAATTCTGAGGGACTTATGGCAAAGAATGCTATCTATCTCTACAGAATGAACTGTTAGGTCAGATGCAGATCAAAGCATGCAATTGTTGACTTGTTTATTTGGGTTTATGTTTTGGGGTTTTAGTTTGAAATGAGTATTCTCTTGCAAAAATGAAGAGTATGGAAATATGTTTTGTGTTATAATACGTGTATATCCCAGATGAAATCACCTTTCAGAACTGGGATGGGGAAGGAAAGGGAGGGAGGAAGATCAGTTTGATCATATAACTTAGGAAAATGTGTTATGCTGTTGTGTGGAAATTTATTACATGTAATTGGTAAAAAAATTTTAAATAGAAAATAAAATAAAACAAATTTTCTGACAGATGATTTTGTTTCCATTCCTTCATTATAATCTTTTCTCAACTAAAATTGCTCTCTCCAAAGTAATGGGCAACCTCTTAATTGTCAAATCCTATGTCCCTTTCTCAGTCTTCATCCTATTTGATCTTTCTGCAACACTGACACTTTGTCATCTTCTCTTCCAGTGTTTTTCTAACATTGTTTTTCTCTTGGTTCTTCTGTTACCTTTCATTCCAGTCTTTATCAGTTTCTTTTGCAAGATCATTATCTAAATCCCATCACCTTATTTGAAGTATGTTCCAAGGCTCTATCCTGGGGCT
>NW_025351421.1:0-5977 GCF_016433145.1 Gracilinanus agilis
CCTCCCTCCCTTCCTTCCTTTCTTCCTTTCTTCTTTCCTTCCTTCCTTGCTTCCTTCCTTCCTCCACTAATGTACCATATTATCTCATCCTCAGAAAGTCCTTCTACATGCCAAAAAAAACAACAAATATGTACAGTGTGTTGAATTTTACTTAATTCCAAAATCTTGCATTCCCATAATTAGCCTAGAAAGAAAAGACTTTGTGAGATATGTTGCTGTCTGCAAATATTTGAAGCCTTGTCACCTAGAAGAACGATTTGATATCTTCTGCTTGGCCCCAAAGGGCAGAATTAATAGCCAATAAAAGATAAAGCAATAGAGGCAAGCTTGATTGAAGGAAAACCCCCAAATTCCTTAACAATTAGAACTTTCCTGAAATCAGAAGGGCTGCCATGGGACGAGGTGGGTTCCCCTTCACTAGATGTCACCCCTCAAAGGCTAGTTACTGCATTTCAGGACTGACTCTGTTTCCTATTCATCTCTGAGTTAGACTAACTAACCTTTGAGACCCCTGCCAACTCTGAGATTCTGGGATTCTGTTGTTTATCTCTCTGCATTAGCTGAAGGTCCTGATGTGAAAAGAAGGCAAGCTGACTCACTGGCAGCCGGGTGAGTCAGGAGGTGTCTGGCTGGAAACTCCCCTCAAGTGAAAAAACAAACAGGAAACAAAGATAACAAGCAAGAACCAGGGTTGGAAGTGATGATGTTTTGGTGTTGGCATTTGACTGTGTAGGTGATGGAGGCGACTGAAGGACCATGCTTCTAGCTCTGAATTGCTCAGAGGACTTGACATTCCAAGCTTAGAATATATTATACTGATTTGGGGGTAGAAATACTACCAGGAGAAGCTCGGTTCTGAGACTCTGTTGTATTAAATCATTGGTCGTGGGGAAGGGTAGTAAAGGGAAGGAGCCTTCTGGATTTCTTTTGGACAATGGCCTTTTCTTCAGCTCCCTAACTTCTAAGGAGGTACAGTGCTCACTTCCTAATCTTTCCCCCTTTTCTGTCCCTCTAATTCCCTAGACTATGGAATTGAAGGTGGCAAGGGGGTAAGAATCTGGAGGGAATCATAAAATTCTACACTAGACTGAGAGAAAAAAGGGACTGTGGGGTCCACTTGCTCCACCCCTATCCCCTTATTTCTATATGCTAAAATATAGAAATAGAGCTCCTTAAAACAGGATTTCTTAAACGCAGGGGCCAGAAACTTAAAAAAATAGATTTCTTTTTTTTAATCTCTAATTTAAAAATGTTTATTATTATGTAAATTCCACTTCCTTTTGGTCATTGTAAGAGCACACTCATACATAACTCAAACCCCAAAATAAAACCATAAATTCATATTTCTGATCATTATAGTTCAACATATTTGCTTTCCTTGGTAACCTAAGGTATTTATTTTGTGCATTTAAAAATATTAATCAGAGAAAGTATTCATGATATACAAAAGCCTTGGGGTTCCCTTTATATCATTATATTAATATCAATTTGAATATTATTATTTGTTGTTTGGCAATTGGGTTCTGCTGTTGTTGTTCAGTCATATCTAACTCTTTATAACCCAATTTGGAGTTTTCTTAGCAAAGATACTGGAATGGTTTGCTATTTCCTTTTCCTTTTCCATTTTCCATTCCATCATTTTGCAGATGAGGAAACTGAGGCAAAGAGGGTTAAATGAGTTACCCAGGGGCACGCAGCTAATAAGCTGGATTTAAAATTAAGTCTTCCTGGGTCCAGGCCCAGTGCTCTGTCCACTGTGCCCTCTAGTTGCCCTGTGTTGGGCTTCTAAAAATCAAAAGAAATTTGTTTAGCTTGACGGCTACATAGTTTTTGGTAAATATTTTAACACTCAAAGTGTTATAAAAACAAACAAAGGCCAAGAATCCCTGCTTTAAACGATCACAGAGTTAGAACAGACCTCAGTGGCCACATATCTGACCCTCTTTCACTTTACAGATGAGGAAACTGAGGTCAAAAGTTGCACCAATAAGAGGCTGGACTGGGAATCAAACCAAGATCCTCTGGCTTTCCCTCCAGGCTCCTTTGTCCACATCCTACACTGTTTCTCAATGACAGAGCATGTTTAGGCCTTGGGGTATACTGATGGAAAATGATTACAGTTCCTTTTCTTCTACTTCCAATCCCAGCTTAAATGCAGCTGCAATCAGCAGACCATCAACCAGAGGCACAAACTAGTCATCAAGCCAATGCTTTTTAGGGTCCTTCTCTTTGCAGTAGAAAAGATGGTCTTTTATTCATCTGCCTAACTTCTAAGGCGATAGAGCGCCCATTTCCTAATCTTTCTCTCTTTTCTCTTCCTTTAAACTCCCTGAAGTCTGGAATTGAAGGGGGCAAGGGGGCAAGGGGGCAAGGGACTGGAGGAATCATAGAATTCTACAGTACACTGAGAGAGGAAGGGGGCTGGGGTAAGGGCATATGATAAGGGGTCCCCCTTATTTTACAGATGGCTACAGTGTAATTTCAGGGTAATAGGAAGGAGCAGGTTGATGGCAGGGAAAATTCACACAGTTCTGGGTACAGGCAACAATACAAATACATCCTCAAACTTTAACTTGATGATCTCTCAAGACAAAACTGAATTCTTTTGCTTAAGTAATGCTGGCTAATAGGCATTTAAGTGGTAACTGGTGGGAGGGCATGGAAGCATTCGTGCATGTGAAATCAGAAGAACACCCACAGGGTGGAATTTCTTGATGAAAGAGATTTTAGAAGGGAATCAGAGACCTCCTGAAGTTACAGCTCCTGTCACTTGTAAAGTAATATTTAAGTTCAGGTCTGGGAGTGGGGGGTCTAATAGAGACTTAAGCTTGGGGGGGGGGAAGAAAGAAAGATATTATCAACTAAGATTTGTTTTTTGGTCTTTTTTTTTAAATGGCTGCCTCAAAAAGAATGATGTATGATTTTTCTCCATCTGTATTTTAACAATCTAGATTTCACCCAGGGCTGCTTACTGTTAAAATACACCGTGAATGCTTTAATTTTAATCGAAGAGCTAAAATAAATAGCAAGACATAAGCGGCTGATTTAGTAGGAAGGACAGGATGACTAAATCATATATTCAGAAGGAATTGAGATCAGGAACTCTGATTTCTACTTGGCAATTGTAATTCCAGTTTATGGGTCTTCCTGAAACAATTTTAAATGGGTTACCTTTATTTCAGACATCAATCTTCTATCTGTCAGATTCAGATAGTCCTATGATTGTAATAGGCCATTGGGTTAGTTTTAACTCATGCACATCATGTCTAGGAGGCTATGACTTACAAATACACCTACCAGCTATGGAGTCAGAAGACCTGGGTTCAAATCTCTGGTCCCTTACTACCTCTAAGATATAGGAAAAGTCATTTGGCTTCCTGAGTCTCAATCTTCTCATGGAGAAAACGAGGAGGATAGAATAATCAGCTTCTGAGGTCCTTTTTAGCTCTAGGTCTAGGATTCTTTAAAAAGAAATCGATTTCAATGCTTTTGCCTCTAAGTCAATCCATTGATCTATCGATCAACCAATCAGTATTTATTAAGAATGCCTAAGTGCTGGGAATACAAAAAAGGACAGAAGACCAGCCCTGCTCTCAAGGAGTTTACAATCTAACGAGGGAGATGACAAGCCAACAAATATATACAAAACAAGCTATAGACAGGAAATATGAAGTAATTAATAGAGAGAAGGCACTGGAATTCAGAGAAGTTAGAAAAGGCTTCAGATAAAGGATGAAACTGATTGATTTTTAAAAGGGCTCTATTTTAATGATTTACTGTTTGTTGAATCAGAGCATCATGTCTCAAAGGTATTTATATTTTAAATCTAATCATAAAGCAATAAAAACCTACTGTTGTCTCTACTAAACTTATTCATAGCCTTCTTGGATAATTTTTGTTGTTGCTGTTTAGTCAAATCCAACTTTTCCTGACTGCATTTGGGGTTTTCTTGGCAAGTAGACTGGAGTAGTTTGCTATTTCCTTCTCCAATTCATTTAAAAAATGGGGAAACTTAGGAAGATGACTCTTTCTGACTCCAGGTGCAGCACTCTATCATTGTGCTTCCTAGTGACTCTTGTGGGGCAGGGTGTAGTATAGATGTGTTTTTTAGCCCTATTTTATAAATGAGGAAACTAAGGCAAGCATAGTTTAAGAGACTTGTCCAAGGTCACCCATCTAGTAAATGTCTAAGGCAGGATTTGAACTGAGGTTTTCCTGACTCTAAGCCCAGCATCCTATCCACTCCACCATCTAGCAGCTCTGGGTTCATATACATATATGTATCTGTGGCACAGGAATTCTTCTGTATCACTTATCTTCACAGACCAGTGGTGATATAGCTGCTGGTGAGGAATTTCTTGAACAAAAGCACATGTAAGTTACTATTCAGCAATGTGGTTTTAAGGAATTGCCAAGGTACACTTCAAGGTTACAAGATCATCTCCCACTAGTTTTGTGAACAAGTTTTCTTGAATCCAAAGGTCAGCTCTTTAACAACTATACAATGTTGAATATACACTCCTTCCCTCTCTGTGTCTCTGTCTGTCTAACTTTGCACAGGTATATGTAAGAATAAGATATATCACATTTTCTAAATATAATAATTATGTTGAGTGTGCAAATGTGTTATAAAATAAAAGGATGAAAAGAACATTGTTTCAGTACATCAAAATTTACAATAAAAAGACATTTAACATAGACGAGAAAGAGTAGCATTAAGAATAAAAAGTGGAAATAAGAAAGGAGGAAAGGAGAAAAGAATTGGTAATCTCAAAGTGAAAATTCATCTTTCTATAATTTAAATAAAGGATTAAACCTTGAGGAATTAGAATTAATATTTTAATAAAAGAAATATAACTTGTTTCATTTAATATTCTATTTAATAGTTTTCATAAAGCAGACAGAAAAGATTAAGATAGATTTCATTCCCTTTGAGCAACTTCATGAATAACTAGAGAAAAATGTTAGAATAGAAATGAGGTTTATTATTTTAATCAATCAATCAATCAACAACTATTTATTATACATTTTCTGTACTTCAGTTGATACTAGACTTTAGGAATACAAAGGCAAAAATGAAACAGTCTCTATTTTCAAGAAGCTTATATGTTCTTTAGAATTACTTATACCTCTCCAAGTGTGAATGATATAAATTCTTCCATAAAAGAAAAATAAAAAAGAATTACATATTGAATCATGAAACAAAACCCTTCAGTAGGTTATTTACAGTAAGGACATTTAATGGAAAATGTCATGCCTAGATACAAATCAACAAGTTGATTTAAAATACTTATGCTATTACTAGTTCAAAAAAAGGAGCAGTGGAAATATAAATTTAAATTAAAAATCATGCTAAGAGAAACAGGATATTACTTAATAGTGAAATAAAATGCATAATAATTTTGTAATAAATGTCAATGTGAATGCACAAAAATTCACAATAAAAATTTGAAAAGAGATTATCAAAAATTCATGCAGAAAAAGACAAAAATGGGAGATCTCAACTTCCTATTATCAGAATAAGAAAAACTAAATTAGAAGATTAACAATAAAGAAATCTATTTAAAATGCTTATTAAACTAATCAACGTTAGTAAATATATGTAAGCTTCTAAAATACAAGGACCACTTCTTGTTTTATTCCTAGAATTTAACAAAAGCCCCAGGATATTGTGGGCAATTAATAAATGATGATCAGTTGATTTTAAATGGAATATGGCAATTAATATATGCTTTTTTAGTATGGAATAAACAAAAAAATCATCATATAAGAGTACCAGAGCAATCAAAGGTAGAAACTATATGTATTACATTTTGCTACAATGTAATAAATTAGAATTAAATAGCTAACATTAACAAAAAATATGAGAAAGAAATAGAAAAAAGTAATAATTTAAGTGATGATTAAAATCATAACAAATACGAAAGAACATTTAAGTTAATGAAAACAACAATAGCACAAATTAAAATCTATACCT
>NW_025351422.1:0-3154 GCF_016433145.1 Gracilinanus agilis
CCTGGTGATTTTTTCTTAGGGAGTTCTTTGATGGCTTGTTCAATTTCTTTTTCTGATATGGGATTATTTAGGTATTCTATTCCTTCTGCTGTTAATCTAGGCAATTTATATTTTTGTAAATATTCATCCATATCTCTTAGATTGCTATATTTATTGCCACATAATTGGGAGAAATAGTTTTTAATGATTGCCTTAATTTCCCCTTCATTAGAGGTGAGGTCTCCCTTTTCATCTTTGATACTGTCAATTTGGTTTTCTGCTTTCCTTTTTTTATTAGATTGACCAGTATTTTGTCTATTTTATCTGTTTTTTCAAAATACCAGCTTCTAGTCTTATTTATTAATTCAATAGTTCTTTTACTTTTGATTTTATTAATTTCTCCCTTGATTTTTAGTATTTCTAATTTAGTTTTCATCTGGGGATTTTTAATTTGCTCGCTTTCTAATTTTTTATGTTGCATGCCCAATTCATTAATCTCTGCCCTCCTTAATTTGTTAATATATGCACTCAAGGATATAAATTTCCCCCTGAGTACTGCCTTGGCCGCATCCCACAGAGTCTGGTAGGATGTCTCATCATTGTCATTCTCTTCAATGAAATTGTTGATTGTTTCTTTGATTTCTTCTTTGACTAGCTGGTTTTGGAGAATCATATTATTTAATTTCCAATTAGTTTTTGATTTGCCTGTCCAGGTGCCCTTACTAATTATTATTTTCATTGCATTATGATCTGAGAAAAGTTACATTTATTATTTCTGCTCTTTTGCATTTATTTGCAATGTTTCTATGCCCTATGACATGGTCAATCTTTGTGAATGTACCATGTGCAGCTGAAAAGAAGGTGTATTCCTTTTTGTCCCTATTTATTTTTCTCCACATATCTATTAAATCTAATTTTTCCAGGGCTTCATTCACCTCTCTTACCTCTTTCTTATTTATTTTTTGGTTTGATTTATCTAGATCTGAAAGAGGAATATTTAGATCTCCCACTAGTATGGTTTTACTATCTATTTCCTTCTTGAGCTCTACCAGTTTCTCCTTTACAAATTTGGATGCTATGCCATTTGGTGCATACATATTGAGCAATGTTATTTCCTCATTGTTTATACTGCCTTTTATCAGGATTTAATTACCTTCCCTGTCTTTTTTAATTATATCTATTTTTACTTTGGCTTTATCAGAAATCATGATTGCCACTCCTGCCTTTGTTTTCTCATTTGAAGCCCAAAAGATTTTGCTGAAGCCCTTTATTTTAAACTTGTATATGTCCACCTGCCTCATATGTTTTTCTTGTAGACAACATATGGTAGGATTTTGGTTTGTAATCCACTCTGCTATTTGCTTCTGTTTAATGGGTGAGTTCATCCCATTCACATTCAGAGTTATAATTATCAGTTATGTATTCGCCAACATTTTGGTGTCCTCCTCTAATTCTATTCCTTCTTCTTACACTATTTCCTTTTAAACCAGTGGTTTGCTTTAAGCCAGTAACCCTTGTCCCCTCACTTGATTTACTTCCCTTTTTACCCCCTTACTTATTATTCCCCTCTTTTTATTTTTAAGGCCTGATGAATTCCCTCCTCCTTCTCCCCTCCCTTTTTTGACCTCCCCACTCCCCTGCTCCCCTTGGTTTATCCCTTCTGACTTTCTCAGTAGGGTTAGATAGAGTTTTATATCCCAATGGATATAGCTACTCTTCCCTCTCAGGGTTAATTACACTGAGAGTAAGGTTTAAATATTACCTCTTAATGTTCTCTTCCTCTCCTTCTTATAATAATAGTATTCATCCCTTCCCCTTCCCATGCCCTTTTTATGTGTAATAGAATATCCTATTTTTCTTATTCCTTCAAGATTCTTTTGGTGTCCTCTACTATTCACTCCCCTCTTTCCCTCCCACCCATATCATCTTAGACCATTTAGTATTCCAACCTTTCCCTATGAATAATTCTTCTAATTATTATAATAGTGAATGCTATAATGGTGAACAGAGTTCACTACAGAGAATTATACATAACATTTCTCCACATGGGAGTTCCAATAATTAGATCTTATTGAAGCTCTTAAAGAGGCAAATTTAAAAAAATATGAGTTTTCTTACTTCCCCTTCTGTTTCTTATTTACCTTTTCATGTTTCTCTTGATTTTTGTGGTTGGATATCAAACTTTCCATTTAGTCCTGGTCTTTTCTGTGCAAATGCTTGGAAATTTTCTATCTTGTTGAATGCCCAAACTTTCCCCTGGAAGAATATAGTCAGTTTTTTTACAGGCCTTTCTTGACCCCCTTGAGCCCTCTGAGGACCCTGGACCTCCAAGAGTCCAGTCCGCTAAGGGCTCCTGTCCTTCATAGTCTTGGGCTGACCTTCTGGTCCCTGTAGCCTCTTACAGGAATTAGTTTGTTATAAAGTATTTATAAAATGGATTCACAAGTTATGATTAACAGAGTAACTTACTTATTATAAATATAATAACGCAGACACCTAAAATTACTGTAACAATACACACACATGAAATTATAACAGGTGTTACCTTGGGACAACATTCTGAATCTGGTTACATACTCAGACTTTTTGCCTGGGACTATATTCTTACAACAAATCACACAGTTACAAGATATCAAACTAAAGGCATCTCTTAAGCTAATACAAATGAAGAGCTGTTTAATTAAATTTCCTTCTTGTAATACATACATACATATATGTATATATGTGCATGTGTGTATATGTATATGTGTGTGTATATATACATGTGTATATATACATGTGTGTATATATATATATATATATATATATATATATATTTATCAGTGGTATAGTGGATACAGTGGATAGAGAGCTAGGCCTGGAGTCAGGAAGAACTGAATTCAAATCTGGCCTCACATAATTATTAGCTGTATGACCATGGACAAATCACTTAAGCTTGTTTGCCTCAGTTTCCTCATCTATAAAGTGAATTAAAGAAGAAAATGGCAAACCATTATAATATTTTTGCCAAGAAAACCCAAGAGTGACAAAGAGTTGGATATTATTGAAACAACTAAATAATAGCAATCTTTATATATGTAATATAATATATATTATAATGTGAAATATATATTATATTTATAAATAAATAAAATAATATAATATATAAAATAATATATACATATGATATGCAATA
>NW_025351423.1:0-4234 GCF_016433145.1 Gracilinanus agilis
CCCACCATATATATGTATGGTGGGAAATGACTAAACTATTTGTGGGATATCTCTGTAATGGAATATTTTGGGGCTATATATATGATTTATATTTAGGGCTATAAATTTAAATTTTGGGCTATAAATAAAAATAAATGATGTGATAATTTCAGAGGAAACTGGGAAGACCTTTAGGAACTTATGCAGATTGAAGCAAACAAACCTAGGAGAACAATTTATACAACGATAACATTCTCATAAAGAAAAACAACACTGAAAGACTTTAGAACAGCCCCATGATGACCAACAAGTCCATGAAGGAGGAAGATAAATTTGCTGCTTGCTTCCTAAGAAGCAATGAATTTAAAAAGCAGAAAGAGACAGTCAGATATTTTCAGGCATGGCTAATAAGGAGATTTTGTGTCCCTCCTTATATGTAGCTACATATTGAGCATTTTATTTTGTTTTCCTCAATGGGAGGATTTGTGGGGGAAATTGAGAGGAACATATTAATTTAAAATACTTGTTATTTGAAAAATAAAATAATAATTATTAAAAATATGTCAGAAAATCAGTTTTTGTTAAGCCTGTAGAATGCTATGGAAACTCTATGGATAGATTCAAAGATATATGTATGTATAGCTCTAAATATATTTCCACACACCTTATGGATTGATGGATGGAGAGATGGATCTATATAGATTTAGTCTTATAATGAGAGGACCCCTTCCCTTAGATCAATCAATAAACTACTTATAAAACACTTCTTATGTGTCAGGCACTGATCTAGGTGCAAATAATAAAAGTACAACATGGGAGGCAGCTCCTACTGGCAAAGAGCTTCTGTGTTAATAAAATATAGGGTTCGAAGTGACCTTGAGTAGCTGTGAGGTCTTTTTTTGCTAATATGCTACTTTAATGACTAAATCACCTCAGGTAAAGACTAAGTAGATCATATTTAAATTGAATTCCATTACATAGCAAATAGTGTTTTATAAAATAGCAGTATTCATGTGTAAGTGCCATAAGTATGGATAGCTTGCTGCTGATTATTTGGGTATGATTTAATTATTCTATGCAATTCGATACCTCCTTCCTGAGCCCAGATCCTGTGAATAACTCGAAGAAAGTTTTAATCCCAGCCTCTTTTATTTCTGTCACTCAAGATACTTCTGGGACACCTTCCTTCTCCTTCAGCTAGTTTGTGCTAAGAGAATGAAAACTAATTTTAATATGAGCCTAAGCAAAACATGATTAAAGGGAAATCCCTAAGTACTGAAGTAAATAGGGTACATTCCCCTAAATCAAATAATATATTCCAAACTCAATGATGCGAATAACTCACATTATGTATCATTTTACGGTTCACAAAATGGTTTCCTCTCAGCTACCTTGTGTTGTACAGAAGGATTTGTGTATTATCTGCTGTTTTGGATTGTCTACACCATTAGCTCCATCTCTCTTTCCAATTTTTAAGAGTGGACACTATGGGTAATTAATCATTGTAAACAGGTGCCCTATATTCTGGAGGGCAAACATTAAGGCAACTAGTTGACAGAGTGGACAAGAGCACTGGACTTGCAGTCAGGAAGCCTTAAGTTCAAATTCAGTCAAATACTTATTAACTGTGTAATCCTGGACAAGTCACTTAATCTCATTCAGCTTCAATTTCCTCAACTGTAAAATGATGATATTTAATACCCACCTCCCAGGGTTGCATTGAGAATGCCAGGGTCATCTGCCATATTCTGGGCTGTCATCAGGGGTCTTGACTTTTGCTGGACTTCACTGACTCTGGAAGAGAGTCATTCTTCACTTTGGGGCATCACTGGTCCTCTTTGAAAATGAAGAATGAACAATATGTATACTGTATACTAACGAGCATTTACAGAGCACTTTTGAGATGGGAAAAGGTTACATATGTGTATATGGCTATTTTGCTCAACTATTTTATAGATAAGGAAATGGTCATCCTGTGTAACTGCTGGGATATAATGCAAGCCTTAGGAGGATGTTACATCATGCCATACAATGGCTACAGCTGATCTCCATGAGAAGGAAAACCCAGAATATTCCAAATATGCAGAACAATAAGATGAAGTTCAATGCAAAAGATGCAAGAGAGAGGTTTTTGCTCTTGCAGAGGGCCAACTGAAAACTTCTGGCAGTTAGAAGCCTTAGAATTCTGAGAGAGTTCAATTGGTCCCTGATGCTTGAACAGAGCGGAAGGATCAACCAGAGCTCTATTTTGGCTTTCAGTTTGCTTTGACCTGTGCTTTATCTTTGGACAATTTGTACCTAGCTAATTTCTCTGGACCTCTCCCTGACCTTCTCCATATTATTTCCCTGTTTTCCCTGCCTGTTTTCCCAGGGCTCTGGGAGGCAGGGTGGCTTTTGGGTTTTTAGTGAAAAGACTTTGTGGGTTTAGTTTCCCCAATAGGCAAGTAGGACATCCTTGAATTCAAACTATCCTTTTAGTATACCCTCTACCTTAAAAACAGCCAAATCTTCCCAGGCTGAGAGAGCAGATTCTCTCTCAGTCTAATCCATTCCTGTGACCATCCCCCATTTTGAGTTTCTCCCTAGCAGTTGTCAGAAACCCCAATTCCCTCTCTCCTTCCAGACTGACCCTGAAACATTAATAAAACCCTTGGTTACCTAAGCAAACCCTCTGGAGAATCTTTGTGTTGAAAAAATTAGGCAAGGGTGAAGGGGAAGGAATAATTCTCTTTTATTCTTTGAGGGAAACTGGAGGCATCCATCTTGGGAGGAAGTAGTTGCCCAACTCTTCCTCCTGAATCCCTTCAGTTTCACTGAGAGGGAGGAGCCTTGTGATTTCTCTTTTGAGGACTTGAGAAACTGACAAGAAAGCCCTCAAGTCAGATTCAAACCACTTCTGTCTGGTCCTATTCGTTGTGTCTGTAAAGGTACCTTTCTTGCCTGGAAGGGTTCAACCTATTACCCCAATATCCTCTGTCTCTAGCTTGGGTGTCTAGTCTGTGTCAGCTGCCTCTCCTGAACACCTCACCTTGTATCCTTACCATCCAAATACCGCCCTGACCATTCCTCCCTAAACTTAGTCATCCCATTCATTCCTCTCCTATTACCTCAATCACCTTTTACTCCTCCGTCACTCAGCAAGGGAAGGAGATCACCCCCCAAACTTAGTGTGCCCCCTTTTTTATCCATAACAGAAGTTTTTTTTGCAAAGAGGTTGCATTTGTTCATAAATATAGGGAGAAAGTCTTCCTTGGCCCAAATGAAGTGAAAGCTGCCCAATACATTTCATCTTTGGTTGTATGAATTACTCCAGGGCTATAGTTATAGGAAGAGGGAGAATTTACAGAAAATTAAACAAAAGGGATTTAAGAATCCAATTAATTACAGTAGGTCACTATGTTTCCCAGTTTCTTGTCTAGCTTGTGATTTCATTGCCAAAAGGAACTTGCAGATGGTTAAAGTCCCTCTGCTGATGCAGATTGGTACCTGGTGTGCAATTTTTACTTGTAGAGAAAAGCCTGGGACATTGAGGAGTAAGTGGCTTGTCCAGGGTCACACAGTCAGTATGTGGAGACTCGAAGTGGGAATCTTCTTGGCTTGCTTTCTACTATTGGATATAAGGGTGAATTCAAAGAGTCTTTAAGACTTTATTCATATAAAAGTCTAAAGATATGTTTAGCTGCATAGGAAAGGCAGAAATATTTTTTTCTCTTGTCCTCTGAGATTACGTTCCTCTTCCCTGGTCACTCATCTACATGGGAACATGGAGAGGATTTGGAGTTGAGAAATGAGAGATCTTGGAACCTTGGAACAGAATAAAGAACACTAACTTGAAGTCAGAACATCTGGGTTCAAACCCTACTTTTAATGCTCACTACCTGTGTGATCTAGGGTAATTCATCAACCTATCTAGTCTTATTCTCTAATCTGTAAAATAAGAGAGGTGGAATAGATGATCTCTGCATTTTCTTTTAGCTCTATGATTCTATGATCCTCTGAGTAGCCACTACATAGACAATGATTAGGTACTCTCTAACTTTCATAGATTTAAATCCCATGATATAAAGAATGTTCATCATAAGTTAAGAGTTAAAATTTCTGACCCAAATCTGTGGTTCCAAAATCAGGCTTAAGACTGACAGCAGGTCAGCTTCTTGCCAGTCTCTTTTTTTCTTCCTTCCTCCCTCCCTCCTTCTTTTCTCCCTTTCTCCCTTTCTCCCTTTCTTTCTTTCTTCCTTCCATTTTCTTCCTTCCT
>NW_025351424.1:0-1121 GCF_016433145.1 Gracilinanus agilis
ATATATACATGTATATATATATATATGTATATATCCCACATTAAAATGCTTGCCAATTCTTGGAGGGGGTAGGGAAGAAGGGATGGAGACAATATGGATCATATAACTTTGGAAAAATTTTGTGGAAATTTGTGATTAAATTTTAAAGTAAAAAAACTACTTGTTTTATCCTGCTTGTGGTTCTATGGTATGTGTATTGTTTCTTTTTGATTGTTTATAATATTTTCTCCTTACCCTGGGAACTTTGAAACTTGGATATAATATTTCTAGGATTTTTCATTTTGGGGAGTCTTCCTTTGGAGCTGGTTGGTGGATACTCTCAATTTCAATTTTCCTTGATAATTTTATGAAACATTATATCTAGATTCTTTTTTTTCTTTTTACCATGACTTTCAGGTAGTCCAGTAATTCTTAAATTATTTTTCTTTGTTTCTTAATGTCTTATGGAATAATAAGCTTACATTTATCAGTTATCATTTTTAAGAAATTATTTTGCTTCAATGAACTTCTATACTTCCTTGTCCATGATAAATATGGAAAAACATGTTATATGAGTACACCTGTAAAATCTACATCAGATTGCTTATCATTTCAAGGAGGGGAACAAAGATGGAGAGAATTTGAAAATCAATCTTTAAAATAATAAACATTTTAAAATTGTTTTTTATATGTAACAGGTTATAAACAAAATGTTAATAAAATACAATCCCCTTGAGCATTGTACACAGTGACAATAATATTATATGATGATCATTTGAGAATGACTTAGCTTTTCTGAATAATGTAATGATATGAGACAATTCTGAATGACATGATAAAAAATCCTATCCATCTCCAGAGAAGGAACAGGTAGTGTTTGAATGCAAAATGAGATGTACTTTTTTATTTGTTTTTTTAAGTCTGTGATTTCTTTTGTATTATGAAAAACTGAGATATATTTTCATGACTCCATTTGAATAATCTATATAAAGTAGCTTGCCTTCTCAAGGAATGTGAAGGGAGTGAAGGAATGGAACTATACTTTAAAAAATGGTAAATATTTTTGTAAGTAATTGAGAAAATTAATTTTATTTCAAAAAGAATAGAATTTCCTTGACATTTTTGCTTGCTTATTTTGTATT
>NW_025351425.1:0-3044 GCF_016433145.1 Gracilinanus agilis
TATATATACATATATATATATATATATATATAATCCTATTGGGGGAAACAATGGTGTTTAATAGAAGACTTGTAAGATTTCCTGGTGCAAATAGCAAATCTAGGTTGAATTTCTGAAATGCAAACATAGAAGAAAACAGAAACCCAAAAAGGTAAATACATTTGAGCAGTTGGAAAGGCCTAAGTGATGATGAAGTATTTATATTCTAAGAAAAGGTAAAGAGATAAGTGCCCCCTAAAAATCCCATTCTCCAAAGTTCAGAGAGGGAATAAAGTATGATAAACATTGGGTCTGGGGAATAGTTTTGATCTAGCTTTTCAGTTTTGATAGAGAAAAGAAAAAAGAGAGAGAAAGGAAAATACTAGAATAAGAGGAAGAAAGGGAAGAAACACAATTTAGAATAGGTGGGGAACACAATAAAAGTGGTTCATAAGCTTGTAGAAAGGCTTATAGGGAATGGGCTTTACCTTTATGAGGACCCATGATCCTCACTATTATCTGAACCATAGAAGGGAAAATGAAACACACACACACAAGCAAAACTTTGTTTGGAAATGCTGTGTATTCAATAGTGAAACAGTGTGGATAAGGAAATAAGATAGTAGAATTTAAGAGAGAAACATTCTTTAAACATAAAGATTCACAAAGAGTTAAAAGATGGAGTAGACCGAAGTTTATTATGCCTCAGGAAAAATTTTAAAAGCAAGGGTGGTAAATATGATCTCAAACAAGGAAACAATAGAAATAGATACTGTTTAAAAAGATAAGTAGAGTGCTCTGTAATATATTTAAAGGTTCTATATAGTATAGAAAAGTCAGAGCCAGGAAGTCCTGGGATTAAATCTTACCTGACTAGTGTACCAGCTGTATGATTCTGGTTAAATTACTTAATTTTTAGTGTTTGTGGTGATTCTCTACAATTGTGAGTTGTAGAGAAGGTATATATTCCAATGATATCACATGTCTGGGTTCTCTCTTTAGCCTTTCTTTAATATATGTGTACCAATAGTATAGCATCTAAGTATTAAGAATAATCTAATCAAATTTAGGGAGAATAGGAAAGAAAGTATAATAATTATGACCTCAGTGCCCCTTTTAGACCTAGACAAATCTAAATGATGACGATGACAACTAACATCTATAGAATGCTTTCAGGCTTGTGAAATTCTATATATGTTATTTCACTTGAGCCTCACAAAATTCCTATAGAATAATTGCAAGTATTGCTCCCATTTTCCAAATGAGGAAACTGAGTCTGATTGAGTTAAAGTTGACTTGTCTAGTATCAAATGGCTAGTGAGTTCCTGATTTAAGATTAGAACTTGGGTCTTCCTGACTCCAAGACCATTTCTCCACTTATTTGCCAAACAGGGACAAAAGTTAAGAATGTGAAGAGAACTGTTTTAAAAAAAAATTAGATATAAATTTCTGGTAATTGTTCTGTGGGAACTTCAGAAAGTATCCATAATCTTCAGTTGAGTGTGGCTCCTTTACAAAAACTGACCATATAACAAGATATTAAACACTTTTTGCAAATGCTACAAAACAGAAATGTTAAACCTATCCTTCACTGAGCACAACTCTAAAATATCATAACCAATAGAAGACAACTGAAGGAAGTATTCAAACTTAAATTGAGACTAACTAGCATGAAGAATATTTGGGTCAAAGAATAAATAACAGAAACAACAGATAATTTCATCAAAGAAATAAGAAAGAGGAGAAAATATGCCAAAACCTTTGGGATGCAGCCAAAGTAATCATTAGGAGGAAACACTTCAATTAACAAAAAAGAAAAAGAACAGATAAATGAACTGGGTAAGCAGTTTTAGTTCTAAATTCTAATTTTTAATTCTAAAAGCTACAATAAGGACAACAATTTAAAAACTCATACTAATCCCCCCCAAAAAAATAACTCTGAAATTCAGAAGGGAAATAAACACATTTTTAAAAAACTCATTGTATTGATCATTAAAACTTGGAGCTGCTTTTATAACAAAAAAAAAAACCAAACTATCCGCTATTTAAAACCCTTACCTTCCATCTTGGAAATCAATCCTCTGATTTAGTTCCAAAGCAGAAAAGCTGCATGACAGGGTCACCTAGGTAGGAAGTATCTGAGACCAGATTTGAACCTAGGATCTCCTGTCCTTACGCCTGATTCTTAATCCACTGAGTCACCCAACTACCCCCCAGCTATTTTTTTAAGAGAAAAAAATCATAGCATATTTGAAAATGAAAAATGATCATTCAAAACAGGTAAAATGGAATCATTAGAAATAATAATTATTATTACATTTTTTATTATTAATGTATTATAATAATTATAATAATTATTAATTACAACAAAATTGATAAGATAATGAGATAAACATTTATGAAAATATACTCAAATCAGAAGAATAAGAAATTGGAAATTCATATAACCTAATCTTAGTAAAAGAATTGAATAAGCCATAAGGAACTTGCAAAGAAAAAAAGACACATAAGATGAGATGAATTTACATGTGGATTATATTGAAAATTGCAACAATTAACTATACTATTACATAAACTATTTGCAAAAAATAGAAAAAGAAAGAATCTTCCTACCTTCCTTACATGACAAATATGGTCACTTTTGGGCATGAGTTTAGTGGGACCAATTTCCAGATGAGTCCTTGTGTGGGATACTGATGGTCTAAGGTCTTTCCTTACTCCTCAGGGAACTGATGACAAACTGACTACAAAAATCAAACACCAGGATGCTATTCTCCTGTCTAAAATAAAAGAAAACATTTCTAAGGCAAGCCAAGAATACTGAGCTTTATTCATAGGAAGACATGATCCCAGAGGGAAGAAAGGTGCAGTCTCTCTTCTTTTAGCATTATCTTCTGATAGTACCAGAAACTATTAGCAAAGGAATCAAACCAAGAGATGAGAAGTCTAAAGAAGAGAATGATTAAAGCTTATTCATTAAGGCCTTTTCTTAAGGCACCCATACTTCTAATGACAGGAAGGAAGAAAGGAAGGAAGGAAGGAAGGAAGGAAGGAAGGAAGGAAGG
>NW_025351426.1:0-4447 GCF_016433145.1 Gracilinanus agilis
TATATATATGGATGTGCACAAATACAAATGCATTAATTTTAACTATCTATTTATATATAATATATATTTATAAAATATATTTTATCTCATAATGATTTCTTTTGTAGCATTTTATTGAATGCATTTTAAAAAGTCATTATTCTAAGAAGAGGTTCATAAATTTCACCAGATTGCCTAGTAAGTCCAGGGTAAAAAAAATGGTTACGACCCCTTGCTCTAGACAAAGGAGCTTTGCCTGGACAAAAGACAACAGATGCTGTCCCAGATATCACCCCACTTGGGAAAGGTTTCTGGTTAAAAGAGAAAGATGCAAAAGGGACAATAATACAAAGACAAAAGAAAACAATTGTTAATACTTACTTGATGCAACTGAGAACCTCAAAATGAGCCTCACCACTGGCTCATTTTGAGGAAAAAAAAAACTAGTCAAGAAGAGAGCTTCAAAGAACAAGATCCAAAGTCACATCGTTGGAAACACAAGGAAGGATTGTGTCAAGTACTGCACTGTCAACAGAAAGTATCTGACAGATAGCAGAAAACTACTGAAATAAGTATTTACAATCATGTATTAGGAAATATCAAAGGGAAAGGGAATTGAGATTGATAAATCACTAATACTTTTGCTAAATGCTTGAGACAAAGTTGCTAGTTGGAGAGTTTCCCCTTTCATACAAACATATTTTGGATTTTGTACCAAAGAATTGTGGGAAAAATATAAAATTATAGGTTCAGAGTCCCCATGACTAAGTGACCTCTAAACACTTTGCAGCTCCTAATCAATTGTCCTAGTTTCGTCAGCTTCAGCTATAGAGACTGAAGGGTATCTCTCACCCAAGGAAATACACTCTAAGTGTTCCTAATTTGTTTTTAAGAAAATCGTGAAATTTTACAAATCACTTTGGACAGTCAGCAAGCTTTACTGGTGAACACTGAAACATATGATGGGAAACAACTCTTAGAACTTAGGGTGGAGGAAATTCTTCTCATCTGAAAGGTTCCCCCTCTCAAGAGATAGCATTTATTTTCTGACAAGAGTCTAAGGAAAAGGTTCCAGCTACCCTTAACTAAACAAAGAAATAATATAATATAAAATAGATCACTCTGACTACATGAAATTACGAGGATCTTGCATGAATAAAATCAATGAAGATAGAATTAGAAGAGAAACAATTGAATGGGAAAACATTTCTATCAAATATAACCAATACAAATCTGACAGACAAAAGAGCTAGGGAATTGGAAGAATTATAATGAAAGAGTTATAAAAATATATACACCATTTGACCTAGAAATATCACTATTAGTTTATTTGTTTGTTTGTTTTTTCACTAAGGTGATGAGGGAAAAAGGAGAATAACCAATATATTCTAAAATATTTATAACAGCTCTCTTTGTGATGGCAACAAATCGTAAACTGAAGAGATGTCCATCTATTGGGGAACAGCTGGAAAAGTTATATCAATATAATTGTGATATAACGCTACTGTGCTATTAGAAATGATGAGCAAGGTTGATTCTGTAAAAAAGAAAATGTAAAGAGCTACAAAAAGTTATGAATGAAAAGAGCAGAATGGAGGGGGTATTATATAGCACACCAGAAATGTTGTTAGAAGAATAATTTATGTGTGGCCACCTCCAGAGAAATAATTGATAAAATAGAAATAAACAAGACATAATTTTATACATACATACATACATACATCTTTTTTGTCAAATTATGCCTTTCTAATGGGGTGAGGGGAATTACTTTAATATTTTAATGTAAGAAATAAAAATTTAAAATCCAAGGAATTGACACAAAAACAACACTAAAATAAATTTCCTAATTCTATTTTAGGCAACATGAAGAACTTTTAAAATAAGAATTACTAATGTAAGTGGCCAAATGGAAATTTGACCCCAAACTCTAAAAATAAGAAAAAAGCAATCTAAAATTATGAATTTTCCTAATAATACAAAGTGACAAAGATGAATATACATGCAGATATATATATATATATATGTACAGATATGTATATATACACACATATATAGGTATATGTGTACATACTTATAACTGTGCAATCTTGAAAAAAAAAACCATTTATTAACTAAATGAGATTGCAAGTCACCTAAATTTCTTGGACCTCAGATTCTTCATTTACAGAATGAAGGAGTTGGAAATCTGTATGGTTTATTTGAAATATAGTATTTGAAATTAAAGTCAGTATAGTTTGCCATGGAATAAAAGCTTAGTTCTTTTCATTCTTCAAAACAAGAAGCCTGACATTTTCTCTTGGGAGATCTATTATGGCCTCATAATCTTGTCTAGCTAAGAATCAACAAACCAGTGATGGAAGCCAATTCACTAAGGGTTCCAAATCCTCTTTCACCTATAGATCTTAGAAGTTTCTTGCTCAGCTTCAAGGAAGTCACCAGTGAGTTATACTTAAAATTAATATTTAGGACATTATCAGAAGCAATGAGTCATATTAAAGACCCTGAAATAATTTTTCTTTCATTTACAGAATTTAGGAGTAGACTGGCTTAAATAAAATATGAATAAAAACACTCAATTTAGTTGAAAAATAATGATAATTACTGTAAATAGAGCATTGTAAAGTTTAAAAACACTTTCTATATGTATGTTACATATACAAAGGAACACATCTTTAATCTTTCCTTCTTTTATTTTTGTACTATATCCACTTCCTAGCATATTATCTTAGAGGAAAGGCCAGGCTTGCTTCCTTGAAGCCTCAGGTCTGCCATTGGAAAAAGGGAAAGGAAGATTCAAGGAATGCACTAATATTGTCTACCAAAAGCTAATAAAATATATATGTATTCTTTAAATAGGGAAATAAATGTGGATGGATAGATGTGTGTATGAGAAAGAGGAAGAGACACAGAGGGAGACAGAGAGAGAAAGAGACAGATGGAGAGAGACAGAGAATAAAGCCATCTGGGGATAGATTACACTTTTATAAGATATATCAGTGTAGAGGAGAAGGGAAGAAAAAAAATTATTTAGCCATATTTCCCTCATTGCCCATTGTTAAAATTGTACTATTTCTTACAATATAACATCAGGCTAATGTGAATCTTAAAACAAGCCTATATACTAGTTATTTCATTTTTTTAATCTCCATTTTGCAGATGAGAAAGCTGAAGCCTAAAAGAATGAATTGACAATAAACAACTAGCTAGCCAGTAATAATAAAAATGTCTTACATTTGCATGATGAATTAAGGTGTGCAAGTAGTTTTCATTTGTTAACTTGTTAGAATTTTACTACACCCCTATGAGGTAGACTTTATTATTACCCCCACTTTAAAGATGAAGAAAGTAAAGCTTAGAGAAATTTATTGACTTGCCCACCATTTACAGCCAGTAAGTATTAGACTAATGAAGGCCAAGTCCAACACCCTATCCACAATACCATGCTGCCTATGTTTATTTATTTTTTAACCCTTATTGTCCATCTTACTGTTGATACTAAGTATCAGTTCTAAGGCAGAAGAGTAGAAAGGACTAGGCAACCGGAGTTAATTGACTTGGGTCAGTTGGGTCAGGGTCACACAGGAAGTGTCTAAGGCCATATTTGAACCCAGGATATTCCATCTCCAGGCTTGACTCTCTATCCACTGAGCCACCTAACTGCCCCATCATATTGCCTTAAAAATTAAGGAAAAAAAAAGCAGAAATTTTGAGTGCATCCCACACACGGTAAAAATGGATTTTGAGAAAAGTAAATATTTGAACAAAGATCCACTTCCACCTTCAGAAACATATATCCTCGTTATCATATATGAATTAAGACAGTTGGAAACAGTACGAGATGTGGTACATCAGTATCACATGGGTAGGCTTCAGTCAAATGATCTCTTTTCCTAAAGAAACCCAGCACTTAGATGGCAAGCTCATTGAAAATAACATGGAAAAAGTTCAGAGAAAACGACTAGGTGTTTTCTCACTTACATTTCTTTAAAGTCTCAGAAATCCCTGAAATAAGTGTTTATTAAGCTGCTTAGATCTTTAGGATATGGGCATTCTAGGCAGAAACTTATTATAAGCAACATTTTATCATTGGATTAAGTGTTTCTTGCACTGAACACATCTAAACTGATACGAATTCTTGAATGAATGAATCTCTTGGAAGAGGAAGATAGGAAATAGTGTCAAAAGTTACTGGGGATTCTCCTATTTAGTGCCACTTTTTGTATCACCATAAGTGATCTGACGATTGGGAAGAGCAGAACAAAATTTGTTGCCATTGAATTCAAACCCAAAGAAGGTGAGGAGATAACAAGAGATCATCTTTGGATCCAAATGAGTTCCAGACTTTTGCCCTTAAGAAGAAAAATTCAGATTACCAAAAGCATTTGTGATTTACTGGACCTCTTAAGGATAGAAGAGAGAGAGAGAGAGAGAGAGAGAGAGAGAGAGAGAGAGAGAGAGAGAGAGAGCT
>NW_025351427.1:0-2945 GCF_016433145.1 Gracilinanus agilis
AAAAAAAAAGAGAGAAAAAAAAAACAATATGGTACTGGGTTTTCCGGGTTAAGATGGCAGCAGAGTAAAAAGCAGCTATTAACCTCTCCTGACCGAAACACACAAAACGCCTCAAGGGGACATAAAAACAAGTCCAGACAAATGGAGGAACCCCACAACAGGGTGCAGTGTGGAAGGTACGTGGAATCGGGACATTTCCATGCTATAAAGGGGTGAAACAGCTCTCACTAAATCACGGGCTGAGCAACCACCTCACCCCCACCCCCTCCACACACACCATCTATAGCGCTGAAGCCAGTTAAAAAGAAATAGAGCAAGTCTGGGGCACCCATCGAGTCATTGGCAGCTCCAAGGCCTGTTCCTGAGAGCAGCAAGATTTGGGACCACAAAAAGCCAAAGAACGCACACGGACTCTGAGTGCGGGAGCAGAGTGCAGGAGCGGCGGAGGCATGGGTGGAGGCAGACACAGCCACGAGCTAAAGCTCTGAAACCCTGAGTGGGGAACCCGCGTAGACAGGTATACGACTGTGGAAGCAGCGCCCTGAGACTTGTAAAGGAACCTCCGGCAGAGGATCAAGCAAGGGGGTCCACCAGGGAGCTTGACCTTGGAAAAAACCAGAACTCGGACCTCAGGAGCCAAAAGACCGCGGACAGACCCCGAGTGCGAGGATAAAGCTGAGAAGCTGCTGGGCTGATGGCTACCCAGACTCAGGAAGTTCAGAAGAGAAAGATAAACAACAAGAAAAAGAAGTCTTTAACACTCGACAACTTTTACACAGAGAAAATCCAGACAACCGAGCAAACAGAGGAGGAGAAGAAACAAGCATCCATACCCTCCTCAAATAAGGAAAACGGGTCACAAGCTATGGAAGAGTTCAAAACTGAGATTCTGAAGAAGATGGAAGAGATCTGGCAAGAAAATAACAGTATAAAAGGTAGAATCTTGCAACTGGAAAGTGAGGCTCAGAAATCAAATGAACTGATAAGCAAAGTAAACCAGATTGAAAAAGAAAACCAAAAGATCATAGCTGAAAATGAAAAGTTTAGAGCCGAAAACCAGTCCCTAGAGGCTAGAATTGAGCAATTAGAAGCTAGTGATCTCTCAAGACAACAAGAACAAATAAAACAAAGTCAAAAGACTGAAAAAATAGAAGGAAATATGAAATATCTCAATGAGAGAGTGACAGACCAAGAAAACCGGTCTAGAAGAGACAATTTGAGAATAATTGGTCTTCCAGAAAAACCAGAAATTAATTGAAACCTGGACTCCATACTAAAAGAAATTATTCAGCAAAATTGCCCTGAAGTCCTACTGTTGTAGAGGGCAATATAGACATTGAAAGGATTCATAGCACACCCACTACATTTGATCCAGAGAAGAAAACCGCCAGAAATATAATTGCGAAATTCAAGAGCTTTCAAGCAAAAGAAAAAATCTTACAAGAAGCCAGAAAGAGACAATTCAAATATCAAGGAACACCAATCAGAATCACACAGGATCTGGCAGCCTCCACGCTAAAAGACCGTAAGGCTTGGAATACAATATTCAGAAAGGCAAGAGAGCTGGGCCTGCAACCACGGATCAACTACCCATCAAAATTGACTATATATTTCCAGGGGAAAGTATGGGCATTCAACAAAATTGAAGAATTCCAAGTATTTGCACAGAAAAGACCAGGGCTAAATGGAAAGTTTGATATCCAACCACAAAAATCAAGAGAAACATGAAAAGGTAAATAAGAAACAGAGGGGAAAGAAAGAAAACTTATAATTTTTAAATTTGCCTTTTTAAGGGCCTCAGTAAGATCTAATTATATGTATTCCTATGTAGAGAAATGTTATGTATAATTCTCTGTAGTGAACTCTATTCACTATTATAGTATCCACTATTATAGTAATCAGAAGAATAATTCACAGGGTGAGGGTGGAACACTAAATGATCTAAGATGACATGGGGGATGGGAAAGAGGGGGTGAATAGCAGGGGACACCAAGAGAAACTTGAGTGAATAAGAAAAATAGGATATTCTATTACACACAAAGAGGGCATGGGAAGGAGAGGGGACAAATACTATTATAAGAAGGACAGGAAGAGAGCATTAAGAGGTAATAATCAAACCTTACTCTCAGTGTAATCAACCTGGAGAGGGAAGAGTAGCTATACTACCCATTGGGACATAAAACTCTTATCTAACCCTTCTGAGAAAGTCAGAAGGGATAAATCAAGAGAAACAGGGGAGTGGGGAGGTCAAAAAAAGGGAGGGGATAAGAAGGGGGAGGGAATTCATAAGGCTATTAAAAACAAAAAGGGGGGGGGAAATAAGGAAGAGGATAGAAAAGGAAATTAGTCAAGGGTGGGGATAAGGGATAGGGTCTTAATAGCAAACCACTGGTTTTAAAGGAAATAGTTTAAGGAGAAGGGGTAGGAATAGGGGAGGAAACGAAAATGTCAGCAAATGCACAACTGATGATTATAACTCTGAATGTGAATGGGATGAACTCGCCCATAAAAAGGAAGCAAATAGCAGAGTGGATTAGAAACCAAAATCCTACCATATGATGTCTACAAGAAACACATATGAGACGGGTGGACACACACAAGTTTAAGGTTCAGGGCTTGAGCAAAATCTTTTGGGCATCAAATGAGAAAAAGAAGGCAGGAGTGGCTATTATGATTTCTGACAAAGCCAAAGTAAAAATAGATATGATTAAAAAAGACAGGGAAGGTCATTACATCCTGATTAAAGGCAGTATAAAAGATGAGGAAATAACACTGCTCAATATATATGCACCAAGTGGCATAGCATCCAAATTCATAAAGGAGAAACTGGCAGAGCTCAAGAAGGAAATAGATAGTAAAACCATACTAGTGGGAGATCTAAATATTCCTATTTCAGAGCTAGATAAATCAAACCGAAAAATAAATAAGAAAGAGGTAAGAGAGGT
>NW_025351428.1:0-4666 GCF_016433145.1 Gracilinanus agilis
GAACTAATGAGTTCTACACTAAGATTACTCATGTTCTATAAGAGGTACCTATGGAAATATCTGTTCATTCTTTAAGGTTTATTAATGCTTATCTTGACAGCTAAGTGTCACAGTGGATAGAGTGCTGGCCCTGGGGTCAGGAAGACTTCTCTTCCCGTGTTCAAATTTGTTCTCAGCTACTTCATAATTTTGTGTGCCTGGGCAAGTCACTTAACTCTTTTGGTCTCCGTTTCCTCATCTGTAAAATGAAAAGGAAATGGTAAACTACTCCAGTATCATTGCTAAGAAAACCTCAAATAGGATCACAAAGAGTTGAACATGAATGAACAGCAATGCCTTCCTCATAAGAATCTTATGAGTTAAATTGTGTTAAGTGTTACCATTTCTACTTTAAAGATGATCATCAGAAAATCCTTTATGTCATAGTGATTTTGGAAACTGTTACTTATTGCCTTCATATTGCTAGTTTATTCTGGAAAGAAACCAACACACATTCAAGCCTCTTTTCACAGAGGCATCCTGGGCTCTGGACATGAAGTTCAATTCCCTTTTTAGTTTGACCCTTTTTGAAATACTTCTTTTCAGTTGCCTTTTGTTGGCAGCTCTATGAGCTTTCCATCTTTTGCCCTTCTTTTCAAACACAGCCTTTGTGAACAAAGAATAGTGACAGTCAACAAGGTGTTGCCAACCCACTGTCATTTATTGGGAAATGTCAAAGGGAAAATGCCTTTGTGCTTTTGTCTAGAGTAATGACTCCAAATTGCAGGCACCATTTGTAGGGTGGCTTCTCTTTGGGCTTTTGCCTCCCACTCTCTAAATTGCCAAGCTCTGTCTGATGTCTGGACTGATCTGATTACCCAGGAGTCTCTGGTACCAGAATATCTGCTCCACCTTGGACCATCTTTCCTCACTCAGACTCTGGCTGTGAGTCCTTTAGGGGGCAGAGCCAGCTGGTCCTGGGATTTTGAGGATCTTTGAATTTTAAAAACTTCTGAATCTTTTCTTGTTATTTTCAGAGAATCCAGGTGTCTAAAGGTAAAATCAAGAGTCATAGAGATTAAAGACTCTAGTACCTTAGAGTCCCATACTTAACCTTCTAGGTAAAGGATAAATGGATACACTTTTATATATATTTGAGTTCTATACATGTTTTTGACTTTATCCATGTCAATTGCCTCTTGATTTTTAGAGGCAGCTGGTGGCTCAGGGGATGAAATCAAGAAGACTTGACTTAAAATCTTGCCTCTATACTTACTAGCTGTATAATGGGCAAGTTACTTAACCTCTTTTTGCTTCAGTTTTCTCAATGATAAAATGGGGACTGTAATAACATTTATTTCAAGAGTGGTTGTAAGAGTCAAGTGGAACAATATTTGTAAAGCACCTACCTCAGTCCTGGCATAAAGTGAGCACTATATAAATGTTGTTTATTATTATTATTATTATTAATATTATTGTTGTTGTTGTTGTTGTTGTTGTCATCGTTGTTGCATTTTTCAGCTATGTGACCCAGTTGATAGAGTGCAGGATCTGGAGTCAGGAAATGTGACCTCAGACATTGACTAGCTGTGTGACCCTGAGCAAATCACTTAACTCCTTTTGAGGGGTTACAGATGAGGAAAGATCTCTGACTCTAGAGTCAAAGGACCTGAGTTCAAATTTTGCCTTAGATGCTTACTACTAGTGTGACCTTGAGTAAATCACTTAAATTCCCTGTGTCTTAGTTTCCTCATCTGTAAAATGAGGGAATTTAGACTGATGGCCTCAAAGCATTCAAACTCCAAGACTAGGATTCTGTGCTCCTAAATGATGGATTTGCTCCTTTTCCAAAGATCTTAGTGTCTTTGGGTATATACATGAAACCATCAAGTTTGTGTTTTTCTTTGCAATGTCTCTGAAATGATTTCATAAAATTCCAAGAGAATTAAAAAAAAATAAATTTGTTATTCATTCATTGTTAACAGCCTTTTTAAAATTTGAGTTTTGCATTCACTCCCTTCCAATCCTCTACCACCTATTGAGAAAGCAAACAAAATGATATCATTTATACATGAAAAATAATGTAGGACTTTTCCATATTAGCCATATCACAAATAGCAAGAAGAAATAAAGCAAGGAAGAAAATGATACTTCACTTTTTACACAGAGTTCATCAGTTTTTTCTCTGCAATTGGTTAACATTTTTTCATCATGACTCCTTTGGAATTGTCTTGGATCATTGTATTGATTAGGATAGTCAAGTCTTTTAGAGTTGATCATCATTACCACATCGCTATTACTGCACACAATGATCTCCCCTTCTCACTTCACATTGATTCAATTCATATAGTTTTTTCCATATATTTTTCTGAGACCACCTCCCTATATCATTTCTTATGACACAATTGTCCTCCATCATAATCATACTTCACAACTTGTTCAGCCATTCCCCAAGCGATGAATATCTCCTCAATTTTCATTTCTTTGCCACCTTGAAAAGGGCTAATATAAATATTATGTACTTATATATCCTTTTTCTTTTCCTATGATTTCTTTGTGATACAGACCCGGTAGTGGTATTGTAGGGTCAAAATGTATGCACATTTTTATGGCTCTTTGGACATAGTTCCAACTTGTTTTCCTGAATTATTGGATCAGTTCATAACTCCACAGTAGTTGATTAGCATCCCTATTTTCCCTCATCCCCTCCAGCATTTGTCATTTTTGAATAAATGCAAGATGGTCTCAGAGTTGTTTTAGCTTGCATTTCTCTAATCAATAGTTTTTTTGGCTCATATATATTTATATATTGCATTAATTAATACATTTATATATAAATATACATTTCATATAAATATATTATATAAATACATATTATACATAGAAATACATGTTATATATTATAATATTTATATATAAATATACATGATATAAAATACATATCTTATATGTAAATATATCTTATATATTCATATATAGCACTTTCTCACATTTTTCACTTCATATAAATAAATAAACAGACAAATAAATGTGTGTGTGTGTGTGTGTGTGTGTGTATGTGTGTACTGGCACTAGTCCTGTGTAATCCTTTTTGGACCAGTCATCTGACCTTACTGTTTTCTGGGCTGAGAACTCTGGAAGCTCCTATGGCAGCCCTTGTCACTGTCTCAGCCACCTCCAAGGCCCAACGGCTAGTGTCACATTCTTTTTCTGTCGAACCTGGCTTAGGCTGGCAACGTATCACATTCTGACCTTTTGTTGGCTCTTCAGCCCTAAAATTTGATTAGAGGAATTATTTTAAAGTTATTTGGTGGGGAGTATTGGGAGAGTCCAAAGCTTGGTCGCTGCCTCTACTATGCCATCTTGGCTCCACCTCAAGAGGATTTGAAATATTTATATTTTTTACTTTGTTGCACCCGACCCTTCACAGTGTACATAGAATGTCCAAACAAAGATGCATTTAAAAGCAAGATTGTGAAACTGTATTATTATGGTCCTGCTCTCCTTTGGAAAAGAAGCGACTTTTTCAGAAATGCTGTTTTAGGCAAGCTACCCAGTGGTCAGCCCCTGTGCAGATGACAATCACTGACTTCTTTTCTATGCATTTATGGTTATTGTAGTAATAACTGGTGAATCGTTGCATTTTAATTTGGATGAATCAAAAGGAAGATAGGAAGCGTGGCTATAGCTGCTTTTAGGAAGGTAAAAAAAGACAAAAGACAAAAGGAGATTCATAATAAAACATAACCTTGAATTGGGGGAGCTTCTGCTGAAAGATAGCCTTGTGAAATAGGTACTGTCACACTGAAAATCCATTGTATAGCCCTTGCTTTGAAAAAATGCAATAGGTAAATAAAAAATGACTTTGATAATAGAACAAAGACACCATGCAGTTATCTTCTACAGGCGGGGCTGTAGAGTACTACAAGCAGGGAACTCTCTAGGTTCTACAACTCTGATTAAACTGCTAATTTAGCTAGAAAATTGCTTTTCTTTCCCATAAACCTTTTACTACTTCCCATTAATCCGAAGGTCCATTTATTTTTTCAACTTTAGAAATGCTCCTGAATGTCACACACATTTCTCTCTCCTTGATAGGTTAACGTTCTTTTCAATGTCCATCATGGAGGCTGAGAAGTTGGGGTGTAAGGGTCATCCGAGGGAACCTCTGAGATCTTGTGATAAAATAGCATATTTCTCACTGGGGGAAACTGAGGTCCAGAAAGTAAAAGTAACTTGTCTAAGGTCATATGGGTTATAAGCAACAGAGTCAGGATTCCAGGACCCACCTTGGGATGGTTTTTCTCTCTTTCCTTTTCAAAATGGCAATGTGCTGGGTACAGAGAGAGCATATCAAGTCATTAGATGGTCACTGCTATTTATTGTTTGAAGTGTTTAATTTTAAAATGCTTTTGTATTTATAGACAAGGATATCTGAAAAAGATTATTATACATTAAAACAATTTTTTAAAGATTTGTCTGCACTTGTAATATACGTATTGAGATCATATGATGCAAGGAATTCCCTAGACTAATGATGATTAGTATCTTTTCTGCAATATACACCTACCTATATAATAAACATATGTACTTGTACATACTTATATGTATGCGTGTACATGTATTTATATGTATATGGGGGAGAGAGGAGAGAGAGAGAGGGAGAGAGAGAGGGAGAGAGAAAGGG
>NW_025351429.1:0-2658 GCF_016433145.1 Gracilinanus agilis
CTCCAGTATCAACTACAAAATGCTTTGTTTGGCATTCAAAGCCCTTTGCTGTCTAGCTCCCTTCTCCATTTCCCATCTTCTTACATCTCTGTCTCTGCCATGTACTCTGGTCCAGAGATGCTGTGCTCCTGGCTGTTCCAGGAGCAAGACTCTCCATCTCTCAGCTTTGGGCATTCCAATGTTCTGGCTGTCCATACCTGTAATGTTCTCCCTCCTCTGCTCTGCCTACTGGCTCCTTGGCATCCTTTTTGCTCAGTAGTATCTAAGTCTTTGTGTCCTCATTTTTTTTCCTGACAAAGGTACTAGGGTAGCTTGCTATTTTCTTCTCCAGCTCATTTTATAGATGAGGAAACTGAGGCAAAAAAGAGTTAAGTGACTTGCCATGGACCAAACAGCTAGTAGGTTGTTCGTTTGTTTCAGTTGCATCCAGCTATTTGTGAACCCATTTTTTTTTTTTTTGGTTGTTTGTTGTTTGTTTGTTGTTTTTTTTTTTTTTTTGTCAAAGATACTGGAATGGTTTTTCTTTCTCCAGCTCATTTTACAGATGAGGAAACTGAGGCAAAAAGGATTAAGCGACTTACCCAAAGGTCACACAGCTATTAAGTGTCTAAGGCTGGATTTGAACTCAAAAAGGGGAGTGTTCTTGACCTAGCTGCCTCCTTTACTTCCCAGACTTTCTACAGGAAGCCCTTCCCAACTTCTCTTCATTCTTATTAATTATGTTAATGATTTCCCATTTCTCCTGTCTATAGCTTGTTTTACCTATTTGTTTGCCCATTTCTCCCTCATCAGATTGTGACCTCCTTGAGGGCAGCCTCTGCCCTTTTGCCAGGCTCACAGTAGGTGCTTATTAAATGCTTGTTGACTGTTCATTTTGGCCGGGATTCAAGGCTTCCTCCTGTGAGGCGGCTCCTTGCTTTGCCAAGGGAAGCCGGGCGTCTCTGGCCTAAAGCCACAGCGTTCTGGGGCCACAGACCGGGTGCCCTGAGCCAGCCTGAACCCTGCAGCTGGTACGTGTCCAAGGTGGGACCCGAGTCCTTGAGGCCATCTTTCTGTGCCCTGCGCCTGCAGCGGTTTCCCTTTAGCCTTTGTCAAAGGTTTGGTTTGGTGCTCCAGAAAGCGTACCTTTCTTTGCCGGCTTACACCATGTTAGTGAAATCATTCTAGCCGGTTTGTGTGCCAAGAGCCACCCTCTTCCCAGAGAGGAGGCGGCCACGTGGCTGCTTTCCAGTGGGGTCTGGATGGGTGTCCAGCCTGGAAGAGAGGGGCGCATGGGGCCTGCTTGGGCTCCATTCTGCTCTTTTACCATTTTAGCTGAAGGGAAGCCCAAAGTGATGGTTAAAGCTCCACGAGGGCTGTCTGCTTATCTGCTTAAAAAGAATAAACACATTTTCTTCTGGAGGAAAAGAAGATAGGCAGGCTAGGTGATAGTGCAGTCTGATGGCGGAGAGATGGGGTGACTGACTGAACCCAAAGAGCTTTTTTTTAAAACCCTTCCCTTCCATCTTAGAATCAATACTGGGTATTGGTTCTAAGGCAGAAGAACGGTAAGGGCTAGGCAATGGGGGTCAAGTGACTTGTTCAGGATCACCCAGCTATGAAGTATCTGAGGCTACATTTGAATTCAGGACCCTCCGGTCTCTAAGCCTGACTCTCGGCCCACTCAACCACTTCTCAGGTTCCTAGTAATGCATTTTTAAGGGAAAGCAGAATGTTTTGGGGTCAAAGTCAAGGGAGGACCACCAAGCTCTCCCCCCAACATTCTAGTCAGGATGAGCTGTGTTACCTTGGCCAAATTACTCAACATCTCTGGGCTATCATAACTTCCTGGATGGATGATCTTTAAAGACCTTGACAATTCTGGTAGCTAAGAGGCAGAATTCTGGGCTAGAGGACTCCTAGGGCTGACCCTGTGGGATGAGGCTTGGCTTTGTTGTTTTTTTGTGCAACCCACAATGTTTATGTGAAGCTGAAGGCTACGTGGTGCGCAATTCGTGGTGTGCAATTCCGTGGACACAGCTGCCTCTTGACTCCTGGCTGCTTCCAGCATGAGGCAGACACGACTGGGCCACTTCCATCAAGTGGCAAAATGGAGATCAAGGTGATAGCTGAGGGACAGTTGGTGAATGTGCTGAGGTGGGGGATGCCCCGAGTCACCAGGGAGTTGTGTAAGAGGAAACCTGACGGTTGGGAAAAATTACGAAGGATTTCACAAGTCATTTCATCCAAAGGAGAGAGACACAGAGACAGACAAGCAGAAAGAGAGGCAGAGACGGGGGAGAGATGAGAGAGACGGTGGCAGGGAAAGGGAGGGAGGGAAGAAGGGACAGGGAGAGAGAGGAAAGGGACACAGAGACAGAGAGGCAGACAGAGGAAAGGGCAGAAAAGACAGAAGGGGAAGAGACACAGAGAGAAAGGGAGGAAGAGACAGAAGGGAGGGAGGGAGAGGCAGAGACAGGGACAGAGAGAGGGAAGAAGACACAGAGAAAGGGAAGAAGAGATAGAAGGGGGAAAAGACAGAGAGACAAAGAGAAAGGGAAGAAGAGATAGATAGGGAGAAAGTTGGCTAACTGCCTTCTTCCCTCCTTCCCTTCCTATTTCTCTTTTCTTCTTTCCTTCTTTCTTTCCTTCCTTCTTTCCTTTCTCCCTCCCTCCTTC
>NW_025351430.1:0-2455 GCF_016433145.1 Gracilinanus agilis
GGGGCAGCTAGGTGGCTCAGTGGATTGAGAGCCAGGCCCAGAGTCAGAGGTCCTGGGTTCAAATCTAACCTCAGACACTTCCAAGCTATGTCACCCTGGACATGTCCCTTAACCCCCATTGCCTAGCCCTTACCACTCTTCTGCCTTGGAACCAATACACAGGGTTTAAAAGAGAGAGAGAGAGAGAGAGACAGACAGCCAAAGTGCTACGGAGACCTTACCTTTAGCAAGTTAAGGTGAAATTTTGCCTTTCAGAGCCAAGAGACCAGGGGAAGAGTGAACATTTTTAGTGGGAAGAGGATTAATACAATGGCTAAAGAGTAGGCAGCATTTTGAGAAGATGGAAGTAACATGGAGGTCTGGTTCCTTCAAAGTGAAGGGACAACTTCCTAATCAGAGCTAGGAAACTTAGGTTCTTAACCTTATGATCTAGTGAACCCACTACTATGTTGGGTGCTGAAGGGCCCTGAAGGAAAAAAAAAGCTTTGATCCTGCACTATATATATTTAGATACAAAGACAAAACTGAAAGTCTTTATTCTCAAGGACATCATACTCTATTGGGAAATGCAGCCTATATGCAGATGAGCATATACAAGACTGATAAAAAACAACTGGCCACTACTTGAGAGGGGGCAGGAGCATTAATAAGCAGGGGAATCAGGAGGCAACTCCATCTGAGCCCTGGAAGGAACTAGGAGGTCCAAGAGGATGAGGAGAAAATCCCAAGCATAGAGTACAGTACATGCAAAGGTAGGAAGATGATGTATAGAATTTCTCCTGTAAAACAAAACAAATAGGCCATTTGGCTGGAACACAGAATGCAAATGGTGGAGTAATTTGTAACTCTCCATTTTCCACCAGCAAATCAGTCTGGTTTTCAACTCCAGGCAACCTTATGTCTTCCTCTCTCATTGCCATGCTAAATGATTCAATTTTTAATATTCACTACTTTGTCCACTCCCTCAATTGCCTTTTTCTTATGGTTGAAGATCTGAAGAGTGAAGCAGTAAACTCTACCTTTATAGAGGGCTCAGAACTTTCAGAATGTTGGGAGAAACTCTCCTTTCTCCATAAGGGGCTTAACTTGATTTCTTCTCTACAAAACATCATGTCGCCCTAAGCCAGGTACCTCCCATGGTCTCCTCTCCTCATTTTCAGATTCCTTTTGCATATTATCTTGTGCCATCAAATTGTAACTCTTTGAGAGTAAAGATTGTCTTTTTTTTTTATTTGTACCCTCAACTTTTAGCACAATCCCTGGCACCGTAGGAGCTGAATGTTTATTGAATTGAATTGAATTGGAGTAATATATAATCAGCCTAGGGAGATAGGCTAGGTGCCAATCTCCAGATTTCCTTGTTGAAAGACATTTCCAGAAAGAGGCATCAGAGTTGTATCATTTCCTTGAACAACTGAGAGAGAAAACAAAAATATACTCTTGGTGAAAATTTTCCCTGAAAGGACAGTTATTACCTGTGTTTGTGCTAGAAATTGTTCTTTCGGGATGGAACGCGACTGGTCCAGGATATGTACAAGCCAGAGATAGGGAAGTCGTCTCCCTGGCAACATCTTTATTTGCCATTTTCTGTGGACAATGTTAATATCTATGTGTTTCCCAGAGGAATGGAAACTCAGTTCTCACCATGCCTTTATCCTAGACTTGTATATGGAGATGTGGTCCCCTTTTCCTAAGCTGCTGAGGTTTCTGAATCAGAATGCTCAAATTTGCTAAGTGGAGATGACTTTGGGGGAAGAGAAAAGGAATGAGGAGGACAAAAGACTGAGGCAAAGCAGGTCTCATTGCACAGAGAAACTGCATCATCTGGGTCCTGTGAGGCCAGCAGCCCTGTGACTGCAGACTCAAACTGCATTGATTCTCCTTTCCCTCCCAGCAGTAGGTCAGTTGCCAGCTGCCACCTGCTGTTCAAAGGCCAAATAGCCTTGTGGTCCCACTGCACCAAGTGAGAGAAGGAAATAGCTCTCTCTGGCAGAAATAACTTTCCTCAGAGCGCAAGCCTGAGAGTAGAAGAAGACTCTGAATGGCACAGCCCAGATGAGCACCTGTCCTTGGGAAAGATCCAGTGCTTCATCAAAATAGTCATTAAGCTCCTCAAGCCCATTGAGGCAGGCAATGTTCCATGCTGAAACTCAGAGAAAAGTAAAAAGGATTTGAGAGGCAGAGAATTTTAGGGCTAGAAGGCACAATAAAGTCTCTTATAGTCTAATTCCCTCATTTTGCATATAAGGAAACTGAGGTAATGTGATTTGGATAAGGTAAGCTAATAGTAGAGAAAGAAGAAGGAAAGAGCAGGGGAGAGGGAGAGAGAGAGAGAGATGGGGGACAGGGATAAGGAGAGGAGAGTGAGAGGGAAAGAATTAGTTTCAAACTCAGAAAGAAACAAGTTCGATCTATATATATGTCAATCTCTCTCTCTATATATATATGTATATAT
>NW_025351431.1:0-2252 GCF_016433145.1 Gracilinanus agilis
AGGTGGGGGGTGGGCGGGGGGGCTCTGCCTCCTCTGGGACCTGGTCTGGGGGCTGCTCTGTGCTCAGGGTCCCAGGAGTGGCGCTGGGTGAGGGCTGGGGCGCCCACATTCCCTGGGGTGGATGCGTGTGGATGGAGGAGCCCGCAGAATCGGGGGCTGGATTTGGGCCACTTACAGTCTCTCGGCCTCAGTTTCCTCTTGGGTAAAATGAGGAGGTGAGGCTTCCGATGCTCTGATCCTGGGCCGGCAGGTTTGCACTCCCACCCCCAGGGGGAAGAAGGGCCTTCTTTCTCGCACACCTCCTATCCCAGAAGCCCCCAGGGGGAGAGGGGGAAGCTGAGCCCCCAGACGGAACAGCACTCCTTTGTGCTGGGGCCAGGGGCCAGGCCGGGGCTGGGGGGTGGGGACCTCGGGGTCCGTGGGGGGGCAGAAGGCGGCAGGAATGCTCCCGGCATTTGGGGAATGTCAAGTTGGTGAAACGGAGTCATTGACAGGATGGTCTCCATGGACCCAGGCCCACCTCACCTCCCACCACGGGAGCCCGTGTTCCCACACCCCCGAGAGGCCCGGAGCGCCTCCCCCTCCCCACCCCTGGGAGCTGCAGGGTCTCCCGTTGTCTCCCAGGCCACCTCTCTCCCCTCCCTCCCACCTGAGGCCTCCCTGGGACCCTCCCTGGTGTTGGGGCTCGGGGTGGGGGGGGCTGTCATGATGCCGGGTGCTGTTTCCACCCCCTCACCACAGTCCCAGCAGCTGCCAGCCCTGGAGAGGGAATGTGTGTGGGGGCCCCGGCGTCCGGGCGCACGGGGCAGCCAGATACTATGGGCCAGGGGAGAGGTGACTGGCCGTGGGGTCCCGGCTCCGGGGGTGGGGGCTGGGGCCTGAGGGTGGGGGTTCTTCTCTTCGAGCTCCTCCATCTTATTCCAGGTTGGCTGGTTCACGGCTTCAGGCTGGAATAAAGGATCTTCTGGACCACCTCAGAGGACCCCGTGAAGCCCTGATCTCTGAGGCAAGGTGTGCCCCCTGGCCCGGCGCTGCCTCTGTAGACAGTAGGCGCTCGATCAATGCCTGTGGGGCTGCAGGGACCTCCCCACGGAGGGGCCCTGGGGGAGCCCTGGCAGGCCTTGACCCTTCCTGCTCTAATCCCCAGCTGCTGCCCTCCCGGTCCTTCCTGGGGAGCATCATGAGGTACCTCACGGCTCTGCCCCTGTTCTGGATTATGATTGCAGGTACCTGGGGAGGCCGAGGGCTCTGGGTCCTGGCGGGGCGGGGGGATGGCGGTGATGGGGCACACGGCCAGGCCCCTGAAGAGGAGGGTGTGTATGTATGTATGTGCGTATACGAGTATTCGTGTGTCTGTGCGTCTGTGTATGTGAACTCCAGGGCGAGGATGCCCAAGTCCTAGAAAGGGAAGATCTGGGGCGTGACTGCCCCCAGCCTGGCTCTCCTTCCTCCCTGTAAAGCCTCAAGGGGTGGCCAGTGGGGGGCCTGGATGCCCTCGTCCATCTCAGCCTTCGAGAGGACTTGTGTCTCCATCCCGTGCCGCTTTGATTTCCCGGATGAGCTGCGCCCTGCCGTGGTGCACGGCGTCTGGTACTTCAACAGCCCCTACCCCAAGAACTACCCCCCGGTGGTCTTCAAATCCCGCACCCACGTCGTCCACGAGAGCTTCCAGGGGCGAAGCCGGCTCCTCGGAGACCTGGGCCTCCGCAACTGCACCCTGCAGCTCACGCAGCTCAGCCCCGAGCTGGGCGGCAAGTACTATTTCCGGGCCGACCTGGGAGGCTACAATCAATACACCTTCTCCGAGCACAGCACGCTGGACATCATCAGTGAGTAGCCTGGCTGGGGGAGAGGGAGCCTGCGCGCAGGGAGGCACTGGCCAGCCGAGCCTCGGAGGGAATTCTGGGGCGGAGTCTGAGGCCTAGTGGGGACATGGAGGGAGACAAGAGACCTTTGTACACGTTGAGGCCCCGGAGAAGAGACGGAAACGTACCATTCCCAAGACTCGGAGCTCCCTTTCAGCTCTGAAATCCCAGGCACCACGACTTCCTGTCACTCCTAACCCTGGAGAGCTGGTTCAAAGTAGTCATAGTAATAATAACCAACACGTGTGTGTGTGTGTGTGTGTGTGTGTGTGTGTGTGTGTGTGTGTGTGTGTGTAGATAGAGGGGGGGCGGACAGACAGAGAGAGAGAGGAAGAGAGAGAGAAAGGGGGAGAGAGGAGGAAAAAGAGAGAGGGGGGAGGTAGAGAC
>NW_025351432.1:0-1686 GCF_016433145.1 Gracilinanus agilis
GCCTCCTCCCGCTGGCGCCTAACTGCCCGGAGCGGCGGCGGCGGCGGCGGGCCGCCCCACCTAGGGCCTCGCTAATGCCCCGGTGTGGCTGGGGAGCCTCTTGACTTCCGTCACCTCTCCCAGCTGGGGCCCTTTTGGGCACAGAGCCGCCTGGACGAGCATCAGCCTCCAAGTTCTATCGCATTTCACCTCTCCGAGCCTCCGTTTCCTCCTCTGTAAAATGGGTTGTGGAAGAGGCGGAGAAAGGACTGGAAGACGTCGAAAAATCCCCTCCGGCCCCAAACCCCAGATCCTACAAGGGTTTTCCATCTTCTATCACTGGTAGATAGGGTGCGTTATCCCCCAACAAAAGCAAAAAATCTTTTAACTTTTACTCATGGGGTCATGCAAGCTCCTTGAGGAGACCCTATTGGGGGCCGGCACCCCAACATTCCTGCCTCTAACCCAGAGGGTCCTCTTCATTTGTGGGAAGGTTTTTGTGGTGAAAACAAACGCATCCTTTGAGCAGATGATCTATTAAAGTGCTTAGGGAGGAGAGAAAGATAAGCAGTTTAGCATCCAGTTGTAGGTAACGGCTCCGGGAAGTCGGCTGAGCACCTATAATTCGTTTATTGACAGGAATTTAAAAAATGCTTTAATTCAACATAAGTGACAGCTGAGTGCAAAGCACTGCTAGGCTCTTGGGGAAGGTGACAATAAGACCTAGTCCCTTCACTCCTAGGAAGAGGATCAGACATAAACTTATGCAAAAAGACCACATGGGACTGCATTGTGTGAAAAAAGGGCAAAAGGATCCACGACAAATGCACGGAGTTCACATTAAGTGCTCCCTCGAGAAAGCGTATCAGCATTAGGGAAGCCCTCCTGGCAGTCTGGGCTTCCAAAGGGGCTGGGAGTCCAGCCAGTGAAGAGAGGGAAGGAATATTCAGGCAAAGGGGCCATTACAAGCTGTTCAGCCCAGGTCCAGTAGAGGGGAGGGGTGAAGAAGTAGTAGGGAAAAGGTAGATTAAGGAATGCCAGCGACGCCACTATCTTTCTCAGGAAAGGCTATTTTTAAACGAGTGATGTGGCAGATCTCGGGGAGATTAGTGTGGCAGGGCTCTAAGAAGGATGATGGGCTGGGAACGGGGAGGGAGCACTACCAAGCCCCATCACTTGACCTCTGGGTGCCTCAGTTTTCTCATCTGTCAAACGAGTGGAATACCACCAGAGGCATCCACCCAGAGGTGCCCAGTGCTTAGTGGACAGGATGGTGCTTAGGCCTGAGGCCTCTTAGAGCAGAGGCCAGCTGTCAGAAGGACAAGTGACAGGTGTGCCAAGAATCTTGCCCTAGGTGACAGGCTGAGCTTGGGTCATCCGTGCAAGCACCCTGGGTCGGTTACAGGCAGAGGGAGGTGGGGGGGGTGCCCAACCCCCTCCTTTGGGGCATCACGGAAGCGAGGGTCAGAAAGTTGAATGACTGGCTCTAGGTCACCCTGAGAAAGTACCCCAGGTGGGATTCACACCCAGGTCCTCGGACTCCAGGCCCAGTTCGTACTGCCTTGCCCCTTCGGGGATGCACTGAGGGCTCCTGCGCTCTGGCTCTCCCAGACTGACCGGGGCTCCGTCTTGGGGCGGGCCGGGAGAGGTCATGGGTAGACCGGGAATTAGCTCAGATCCCCGCGGGGAGGAGGGACGGGTTTGTTC
>NW_025351433.1:0-1525 GCF_016433145.1 Gracilinanus agilis
GTGTGTGTATACATATATATTTATATATATATATATATATATGTCTGTGTGTGTGTGTGTGTTGATATGGAATATATGTATGATAAGATATGTATGTATATAAATGGTAAAAAATCAATTAAGAACTGAGTGGGTTGCACTGAGAAAAAAGGGACTGGAGAGATATAAAGTGCTAAATTATGTAACATAAAAAAGCATGAAAAATCATTACAGAGAGGGAAGGATAAGGGTGGTGATGGAAAATGCTTAAACTTTACTCTTTTTGGAATTGGCTCAGAGAGGAAAAAACAAGTATACAAGGAGGGGTATTGAATTCTATCTCCCTACAGTGAAGTAGAAAGGAATAAGACAAAGAAAACGGGAGGTAATTGAAGGGAGAGGGAAGTAAGGGGGTGACAAAAAGCAAAATACTGGTGAGCAGGAACTGAGTGAAAGGGAATAGAATAGGTTCTTAAGGGGATAATATGATAGAGGGCAGTACACAGTTAGTAATCATAATGCTGAATGTGAATGGGATTAACTCACCTATAAAATTGAACAGGATAGCAGAGTGGATTTAAAAACAGAATCCTACTATAAGCTGTTTACAAGAAATACATCTGAGGCAGGTTGGCACACACGGATTCAAGATAAAAGGCTCGAGCAGAACTTATTATGCATCATATAAACTAAAAAAAAAAGGAGGAGTAGCAATCATGATATTGGGCAGAGACAAAGTAGAAATAGAACTGATTCAAAGAGATAAGGAAGTAAATCATATTTTGCTAAAGGGTACTACAAAAAATGAAGTAATATCATTACTAAACATTTATGTATCAACTTGTATGCATCGAGATTTCTAAAGAAAAAAGTAAAGTAGCTCAAGGAGGAAATAGATAGTAAGACCATATTAGTGGAGGATCTCAACCTTCCCCTTTCAGAACTAAGTAAATTGAACCAAAAGAAAGAAGTAATAGAGAATAAAATGCAATAAAATTAGAGTTAATAAATATCTTGAGAAAATTGAGAAGAGATAAAAAGGAATATACTTTATTCTCAGCAATACATGGTACGTGTACAAAGATCATGTACATGTAGTAGGTCATAGAAATATTTCAAACAAATGCAGAAAAGCAGAAATAATAAATGCAACTTTTTTAGATCACAATGTATTGAAAATTATATTTAACAATGGTTCATGGAAAGGAAAATGTAAAATTAATTGGAAACTAAATAATCTAATTCTTCAAAACTGGTGGGTTAAAGAAGAAATCATACAACTAAAGTTAGATCTAAATAATTGGAAAAATATCAATTGCTCATGGGTAAGACGAGCTAATAAAATAAAAATGACAATCCCACCTAATTATTTTACTTATTCAGTGTCATACCTATCAAACTACCAAACTTTTTTATGGAATTAGAAAAAATTATAACAAAATTAAGTTGGAAGAGCAAAAGATCAAGAATAACAAAGAAAGTAATGAAAAAATGAAGGATGAGGGCTTAACAGTACTATGTATTATATATATGTATTATATAATAT
>NW_025351434.1:0-8882 GCF_016433145.1 Gracilinanus agilis
AGGAAGGAAGGAAGGGAGGGAGGAAATTATCCCAGTCATGTATAAGGAGAGGAGAACGGTAGAATCTTCCTTGATCTCTATTTGCTATAGTGTTCTTTACAAACAATAATAGCAATAATTAACATTTAAATAATATTTTCTTCCAAAATAACTCTCAGTTAGGTGGTACATTATTATCCTTATTTTGTTGGAAGCTAGATGGTGCAGTGGATAGAGTGGGTCTGGAATCAGGAAAACCTGACTTCAAATCCACCTTCTGCTACTTACTAGGACAAAATTGGAGGGATATGGGGTACAGAAAGTGGAGATTCAAGTTCCTTGAGCATACTGAATAGTTTCCTAGAAAATAAAAGTTATGCTTTAACAATAGAAAAGCCATTCACATGAGACAATTCTCTCATTTTGTCCATGGGCTCAGATGATGACTTCTTATGTGAAGTACTAGTAAGTGACCTTTTGATGGTCAGATAAATTTCCCTGAAGGGCCTGGGGTTGATATGAAGCTGTTTCCATGTGCTCCTAGAAAACCCAGGAGACCATTAACTTCCTGGCATCCTTCAACATAGACAGATTCTACAGAGGCAAAACTGGAGCAATATTCACCCCATGAGTGCTGATATTCCCAGAAGAGACATATGATCAAGATCAGTATTCTGATATGGTTTTCTGATGTCATGCCAATAATTGATGCTTAATGAATCTTTGTTGAATGAATGAATGCAATGCAGTGTATGGTGATTTGAGAGAGGTCTGACTGCTGGAACACTCCTTGTAAGAAGTACACAAATGAAGAGGTGCTCTCTTTCAGTCATTCAGTTTGTTCTGCCAACGTGGAGGGCAAAATATATTTTTTTCTCTGCCATCTTGATTATTAGCCTCAGTCAAAGGAAAAAGAAAAGGTGTTACTAACCCCTGCCTCTTCCTTTAAGAAAGTTAGAGTTAGCAAAGAGTAAATGGTTGCTCAGATATACTATGTAAGCATCAGCACCAGGTAAGAGTTGAGTAGTCCTCAATATGGCAACTCCAATGACAAAAATGGGTAGCTAAAAATATGTACTAAGCAGTAATGAAATTAAAAGGCAGCTAGGTGGCATAGTGTACAGAGTGCTGGGGCTGGAGTCAGGAATATTTATGTTCAAATCTGGCCTCAGACACTTACTAGCTGTTTGGCCCTAGATAAGTCACTTAATCCTTCTTGCCTCAGTTTCATCATCTGTAAAATGAGCTGGAGAAGGATATGGTAAACCACACCACTCCAATGCCTTTGCCAAGAAAACTCCAAATGGAGTCATAAAAAAGTCAGATGGCAAAAGAAACTTTGACAACAACAAACAGGGAAAAAAGAAAGGAAGGAAGGGAGGGAGGGAGGGAGGAAGGAATCTCTTTTAAGGGCATCAGAGAACCTTGGGAGAGGTATAAAGTATAATATACCTGGCCTCCATGTAGTTGGGGGCCAAAGTAGTCGGTGTTACACAAACACTGTGCTAAGTATTTACTCTGTAACCTTAGATAATTATCAAAGACTTGCCCTGGGTCACAAAACCAATATATGTATAAGAGACTAAGTTGAATCTAGGTCCTCCTGACTCCAGAACTGATTTTCTATTTACTGTGCTACACTGCCTTACTGCAGAAATTACTTTGTACAAAAAGTCCACCACTAGAATCACACTTTTTCTATGGTTGTTTATATAACAGTCTGGTGCGTGCTCAGATCACCTATAATGGAGGTAGTCATGTCAGAGACATCAGGGACCTGATTCTGGGAAACAGAAGCACCTGTGCAGGTGTGGACATTCTATTGGCCTGCCTTGTAGTTAGGAGCACTCTTTTTGTATAATCAGAATTGTGCTTTTTTTTTCTTCTCTGTCTTTCTCAATCTTTGCCTTTCTCTGTCTGTTTTCCTCTCTGTCTCTCACTTCCTTTTCCTCTCTCTCCCTCCCTCTTTCTCTCTCTCTCTTTCTCTCTTCCTCCCTCTTCTTTCTTTCTCTCTCTCCTCTCTTTCTCTCTCTGGTTTTCTCTGTCTCTGTATATCTGTCTCTATCTCTGCCTCTATGTCTGTCCCTCTGTCTTTGTATCCCTGTCCTTGTCCCTGTCCCTTTGACAGAAATAAAAAAAAAATTGAAAAAGTGATATGTTTGAAGGAAAGATGAGTTCCCTTTTGTACATGTTGAGTTTGATATGTCTCTGGGATAACCATTTAAATATCTAATTAGCAATTGATGTGGGATTGAAGCTCAGGGCAGATGTATAGATCTATGAATCATCAGTACAGAAGTGATAATTAAATCTATGGGGACTAATGAGGTCACCAAAAGAGAGTGTAGAGAGAAGGGTGAGGGTGGGCTACAACAGAGTCTTGTGCAACACCCACCATTAGTTTCAGTAAAGTAATGATAATATAAGCCAGATTTCAAAGAGAAATGTGGGAAGAAAGTGGGAGCAGTAAGTGTGGACTTTTTTTTCCCGTAGGTGTTTGGGTGAGGAAGGGAGGAGACAAATAAGATGAACACAGGGTGGTGGTGTCTAGTGAAGGAATCTAGAGAGCATATCAACACCAGGGACATTCTGAGCCAAAAAAAAAAATCCAGTACCCAATTCAATAAGTGCTAATTGATGCCTACTGTGTTCTAAGAGCTGTTATAAAGCAACTCTTAGAAATATAACTAATAATTATGAAATAGTTAATCCAATACTATTAAACATTATTATCAACAACTTAAATGAAGTCACAGAGAAAATATATAAGAAATATATGGAACTCATGAAATAGGTAGGAAAAACGAATATATTAGATGACAGAATTGGGATCCAAAAAGACCCAAACAGGTTATAATGATGGTTTAAATCTAATTATGAAAAATAATAAGTAAAAGTGTAAAGTCCTTCATTTTAGGCTCAAGAAATCAATTGTCCACATGAAAAAAGGAGACAGCTAGATAATAGTTCTTGTGAAAAAAATGTGGGAATTCCTAGTAGGTTTAGGACTTAATATTACTTAACAGTTGAAAGGATTTTTAAAAATTCCCTTTGTCTATTTTGAGTTAATCAATCAAGAACTAAAAGTACCCCTACTTAACACTTAGTAAATCACTAAGTGAATTCACAAGTCACTTACTAGAAAAAAAAAGTTCACACCCCCAAAGGCCACAAGCACTGGCCTGCCTTGGGAAGTGCTAAGCAAAGTGACAGGCTGTGATTGGTTCCCCTGAAGTGGGAGAGAGCCAGGAAGTGACCGCTTCAGCATGAACTTTGGTGAGATTCTTGGGGGTCTTAGCCTTGTGTGTGCTGAAGGTTTTCAGTGGATTTTTCAACATCTTCTAGCTCTTCCGATTTTGGCTTCCTAATTAGAACTTTGGATTCTGGTGAGATTTGCTTTTGGATTCACATTCACAGCACTAGGATTAGGTCCTATTTGTATTTGTAGCTAGGCAATTTTTTCTACCTCTTTCCTATATTTCCCATGTAATATCTCTACCTTGCTGTAAATAAAAGCTGCTAATAGTCATTTTGACTTAAGAAGTTAATTAATTTTTATAAATGGCAACCACAAAATGATTTTTTAAATTCTTATATTTGTCAAACCCATTCAATTATTACAGAGTATAACATGACAAACAAAAAAACCCCTTAAAATTATACTAGATCATCTAATAAACTGTGTAATAAAAGTAGAGGCTTCAGAACAAACAAGGTGATCAAGCCAATGTTCTCTGCCCTGTATATAGGTCATATCTAGAGTATCATATTCAGTTCTGGCCCACCATGTTTGAGAACAGACACTGATGAACTTGAGTGTCTCTAGAAGTGGAGGACTTGATAAAAGAATTTACAGCCTACAAAGATTAGTTGAAGTGACCCAGGATATTAAGCCTAGATTAGAGAAGACCTAATTGGAATGAGTTAGTTGCCTTCAATTATCTGTTGTTTTAAGCATGCAACACTTTATTGACTCACTTTTCAAGTGCAAGAATCTCAAGCTTTCATTTCCCTTGATAAAATAATTTGGACTTTACTTTTAAAATATATCACATTGTGTAACTTCACTGGCAAACACTGGCAACTAGACTACCTAGCATAATGGCAGCCCATTCTAAATTTGGTTCTGAACTCATTATGTGTAGATAGAATACAGACATTGAGCAGAGCATATCATTATGCTTCTAATAAACTTTAGTGACTTCTCTGCTACTTCCCACATTCCCTGCTGTCAGGGAGTAATTTATCTTGAGCTGTATTTGCATATGTTGCCTTTGAAAAGGAGGAACCTCATGTTATCAGTCATCCCATGGAGGAGTTATAGCTGGTTTCTTCATGGAAAAGAGCAGATGATTACAATAAATAATCAATCAAAGGGTTGGTGACAGCAATCACATACCACCTTCCACTGTGGAAACTAAATTTATTAGTTTAATATTAATAAGTAAATTAATATTTAAAAAAGAAATACATTCTTTTAAAAACTTTTTTTTATTTTAATAAATTTCCACATGTTTTCCATATATGATCCATATTGTCTCCCTCTCTTCTTCCCTCCACCTTCCCAGAGCTGATAAGAAATTTAATCTGGGTTATACATGTAATATCACTCAAACATATTTCCATATTATTCATTTTTGTAAGTGAATAATCTTATCAAACCAGAATCCCAAAACATTTACCCAAGTAAACAAGTGAGAAATCATATGTTTTCATCTGCATTTCTACTCCAACAGTTCTTTCTCTGCAGGTGGACAGCATTTTTTTCATAAGTCCCTCAGAATTGTACTGGATCATTGCATTTCTGCTAATAGTAAAGTCTATCCCATCTGATTGTTCCATGATATTGCAGTTACTTTATAGAATGTTCTCCTGGTTCTGCTTATTTCACTCTGTATCAGCTCATGTAGGTCTTTCCAGCTCTTTCTGAAATCATCCAGTTAATCATTCCTTATAGCACAATAGTATTCCATCACCATCATATACCACCATTTGTTCAGCCATTTCTCAGTTGAGGGACATCCCTTTAATTTCCAATTCTTTGCCAGCACAAAAAGAGCAGCTATAAATTTTTTTGTATGAACAGGTCCTTTCCCACTGTTTTTATCTTTGGGATACAGACCTAGTAGTGATATTACTGCATAAAAAGGAATCCATTGTTTTATAGCCCTTTGGGCATAATTCCAAATGGCTCTCCAGAATGACTGGTGTCTTCAATTATTTGAAGGAATATAATTTATAAGAAAGATCAGGTTAGTTCTATTCGAGTCCAGAAAGAACAAAATCATTAGTAATGGGTGAGAGTTAGAGAGACATATTTTGGTTTTGCTTAAAGGAAAATTTCCCAACAATTAGAACTGTCCAAAAGGGAAATGAGCTGCTGCAGGGAGTCATTTCTCCATCACTAGCTGAATTCAAGGGTAAGCTGGCTGGCTGATTACTTATCAGGAATTCTGTAGGAGAGATTATTAATCAGGTACAGGACGGACTAGAATCCCCCAACATCCTGTTTCACATCAGCTTCTGAGATTTCATGAGATATTGTGTAAAGGAGGCCATAAATTCTCTCTAGGGATAGATGATGAAGTAGTGGTCAAGAAACTGAAGACCTGAGAGGCGCAGGTGTTCAGAGGATATTTTATCACTTTTGCCAATAAAGGATTGCTCCAAAATGAGAGGAAAGTTTCCCATTGGAGGAATTACCAGGCCATGGCTTTCAAAGTACACATGACTCTTTTATATTTCAATCATAGTTTTCCAAAACCTCTAATTTCTATGCTATACTAGACTCTGTGGGGCACTAAGTAGTCATCTGGTTCATGATGATTATAAATGTGACTCAAGGGTAACATCACTAGGAGCAAAATTGTCCTATGACTTTCTTCCAAATGACTCAGCCTGCATTTTAGTTTGGGGAATTGACTAATCTCTAATAACTTGTGCTTGATCCTTCAATTAGGTTATGTGCCCAGTTTCCACATTACCTCCCTAATATTTGACTTCGAGGAGTCTATATTGCTATTACTAAATTTCCCTGTAAAACCAGCTTTATGGATTGCCATGAATATCCAACTTGAAACATTCCAGATGGCCCTTTACACTCTGTTTCACTTTTGTCTTTTTATTCCCAGCACAGAGCATAGTCTGCACATTATAAGTAATTAATAAGTGTTTGCTGATTGATCAGTAAATCGGCTTAATATAACTCTATAAAAGAATTCTCGACTTTTAGAGCCAGAAAGGATCTTAGATGTTTTCTAATCTAGTTCCCTCACTTTACAAATGAGGACATCCAAGCTCAAAGAAGGTGAATAACTTGCCAAGAGTTGCCGGTGAATGATGGAATAATGACTCTACCTTAAATCTTCTGCTTCCAAACTAAGATTTTTCTCAGATTTCCAAACAATATCAACAATACATTTGGAGTACTATTGAGTAAATCTCCTGGTCCATTTGATAACCAATCTCCAAAAATTAGTGGACAACAGAGACGGGAGGTCTTGGGTCCAAATCTGGAAATTCATGGTTGCTAGTTGGCACATTGAACGTTGCCCCGCTGTGCCCTGTTGCATTCCCAGCAAGCATTCTTTACTGCCTGTGCCAAAGGAGCCTTTGGTCCCTGAGAACTGGTCCTTCCTCCTTCTCCTTAACCTCTATTACCAGGCTCTAGCCCTGATCCCTGGTTTCTAGGTAATGGCCTCCCATGCCCTGCAGTGGGTACTGATCCTGGACAGGTGGCACCCTTCCAGCCTTCGGAGAGTGCCTCCTGCTGCTCCTCTGGCCACGGCTCATGTGCTTATTCCTAATGGATAGCAAAGTTCAGCAAAGTGAGGATCCTGATGATTAGGTCAAACTCCATCAAGCAGGGCAAAGGCCAGCATTTTCCCATCTTCATAAATGAGAAAGAGAACATCTTTTGGTGCACTGAAATGAAAAGGATCTTAGGTTTCTCAGTCCATCACACAGATGTGTCCAATATGAGCTGTTTGGCAAGGCAAACTGATGGGCAGGCATAGAACGGGCTTGTGCCCTGCCACCTCTTTCCTCCCTTGAAGGAATATCATGTCTGTGTGCAAAGACAATAAGAGTGAACTGGAATAGTGGCATCGAATCAAAGTAAAATCACCAAGAACAAGAGGATGAAGGGAAGAATTGGCTCCCAAAAGAGGGGAAAAAAAGAATTCTAACAAACAAACAAAATAACAAAAACACCACTGATGCTAATTCTTTCTTGCAAATTCTCCAATCCAAGGGGTAAGACCTTGAGCTTGTATACTTTCTCTGGGGTATAGCTAGGATGGCTCTCTGTGGGACTCTCTGGTGTAGAAGATCCCCAGGACAGAAAGCTCTGCTAGCTTCTACAAGTCATCACCAAGCAAAATGGTTGGACCTCATCTTCTGGTTTCTTAACTTAAACTTAGATTCTATTTTAAAACAAAACCAACCTTTCTACCCCTTCTTTATTATTTTTTATTATAAAAATAAAATAGAGAACTTCTGAATTAATTGGGGGCAACGAGCCAAATAGGTACCCTAAGTGTAATTCCATCATAGTCAAGTTCATTTAAATTAAATTTAAATTTTGGCACCATGAACCCTTAGCTGGTTACATTTCACTATTTTATAGTATGATGACATTTAAAAAAATAATGAAGACACTGAATTCACCTGGAAAAGTACGGCCACTTGCATTATAGAGACGGGATGAAAATTCTTATAGTGTAGCATGTGCTGTTTATCCCCTTGGGGATGGGGCAGGATAAAGGAACACAAATCTTCAAGGACTATGGTCAGTTCTAGGGGTCACGTTTTTGGAAAGATATTATTAAGCTGGCCTAAGTTCAGAGAAGGATGACTAAGATAGTGAAGGACCTTGAGTTCATGACATATGAGGACAAATGAAAGGATCTATGGATATTTAGCATAGAGAAAATAAAAGAGGAAACAGTATCTGCCTTTAAGTAGTTGAAGAATTGTCATGTTGAAAAGCAATTACACATGTTTTCCTTGGTTCCAAAGGACAGAATTAAGGATAATAGAATAGCAGAGGAAAATTCCAGTTAGGTATAATTTAAGGAGAAACTTTGAAACAAGTAGAGATAATCCAAAGAGGAATGAGAGCAACTTTGTAGTACAGTGGATAGACTGCCAAGTCTGGAGCCAGAAAGACTCATCTTCATGAGTTCAAATCTGGCCTCAGACACTTACTAGCTGTGTGACCCTGGGCAAGTCACTTAACCTTGTTTGCCTCAGTTTCCTCATCTGTCAAATGATCTGGAGAAGGAAATGGAAAACCATTCCAATATCTCTGCCAAGAAAACCCTGAAAAGGATCACAAAGAGTCAGACACAACTGAAAAAAGACTGAGCCCCAACAACAACCGAGTGGGATGGGCTGCCTTGGGAGTCAGTGAGTTCCCCATCATTAGATGGCTTCAAAGACTAGATCATCATTTTTCGTGTATTTGATAGAAAGGGTTCATTTTCTAGGCATGTGTTGAGCTTCATAGCCTTTAAGACTCCTTTAAGCACTGAAATCCTGTGATTTTGTGATTTCTTCCACCTTGACTACCAACTATATTTTCACTGCTGTAGAGACAAAGAGTAACTATTTGTAATTAATTATTTCATTACTTTATTAAATAATTAATTATATATTATCATTCATTCATTCATTTATAGGATCCTGGCTCTAAAGTTCAAAAACCTTAGAGATAAACATATCCAACCCCTTTATTCTATAAGAAGGTTTCTGAGGAAACAGGACCCAAGTACACACAAGTAATAAATGAAGGTACTAGGACACAAACTCACATCATCTGTCTCCCAATAAATAATACTTATGGAGCATTTGTATATGAAATACATTATATATTATAGAATATTTTATAAGATATATTACAT